>NW_016157217.1:326704-452442 GCF_001687245.7 Rhagoletis zephyria | reverse complement strand
TTTTTTTTTTTTTTGTATTGATGCATTTAGGAATGCACGCATATTAATGTGTACATATAAATCTTATGTTTTTTTTTGGCAATTGAAAGAGCTTACATTTTATGGAACATGTCCCGTTAAGCACGTTTTTGTCATGTTTTATTTATCTGGTTTTTTTTTTATGTACTAAATTTTACTCAAATTGTACTTGTGGTTTTGTTTAATGATTTCATTTCAGCTCTACAAGAGAATTAAGTATATATCGATATGGGCAAAGATTTCTATAAAATCCTCGGTATTAACAAAAGTGCCAATGACGATGAAATTAAGAAGGCCTATCGTAAATTGGCGTTGAAGTACCATCCAGATAAGAACAAAACACCGCAGGCCGAGGAGCGATTTAAGGAGATTGCCGAGGCGTATGAAGTGTTGTCAGACAAGAAGAAACGGGACATCTACGATCAACATGGTGAAGAAGGCCTGAAGGGTGGTGTACCTGGTGGTCCCGGTGAGCAGGGTGGTGGTTTCAATTCATACCAGTTCCATGGAGATCCGCGCGCCACATTTGCTCAGTTCTTTGGTTCGTCAGATCCTTTTGGCATTTTCTTCAGTTCAAGCGATCCCAGCCGAATGTTTGGTGATTCGCAGAATATATTCATGACTGCTGGCAATGACGATGATATCTACTCACAAATGGGCGGCGGCGGTGCTTTCCGCTCGCAATCTTTCAACGCCCAACCCAACCGCAAAAGACAGATTCAAGATCCACCTATCGAACACGATCTTTACGTCTCTCTGGAGGAGGTCGATAAAGGCTGTGTAAAAAAGATGAAGATCTCGCGCATGTCGATGACAACAGGGCAGCCGCGCAAGGAAGAAAAAGTCTTGAATATAACTGTGAAACCCGGCTGGAAGGCGGGCACAAAGATTACCTTCCAAAAGGAAGGTGATCAAACCCCTGGAAAAGTTCCGGCAGATATAATTTTCATCATACGGGACAAGCCGCACCCATTATTCAAACGTGAAGGCAGCGATATCAAATACAATGCTAATATCAGTTTGAAACAAGCCCTTTGTGGCACTGTTGTACAGGTGCCGACGTTACAAGGCGATAGAATTACGGTCAATTCCCAGGGAGAAATCATTAAGCCTAACACAGTTAAACGTATCTCAGGCAGAGGGTTGCCTTTCCCAAAGGAGCCGACGAGACGAGGTGACTTGCTGGTGGCGTTTGATATAAAATTCCCCGACAGTCTGCCGGCTGTAACAAAAGATCTGTTGACAGATGTGTTACCAAACTAAGTTAACCGGGCGCCGTAGTTATAAGTTAAGTTGGGCGGGTATGAAGGGGGAAGTAATGAGAGGGATGAGTTAATTGCGCAAGTAAATGTACTAAAGAAGTACTGGTATTTCCATTGTCCAGAAAAACTATTTAGGTTAATTTAAATTAATGTACAACGTTTATTGTTACTTCTCCCCGTTAATTTGATTGCGAGAGATCAGCATTAGCTAGAGCTAGTAACATTTGTAAATTGTTATAATTAAAGCTTAGTTATAAGATACATTTAAACTCGAAGGCAAAACATTGTTAAGCATACAAATGTCAAAAATTTTGGAAAATATGCATGTCGGTGGAACATTCGAAAATTGTCATTATTTAAGTATCACTTCCAGTTGTAAAATTACTGGCGGCCGGCATTAACATTAAAAGTCGAAAGTAATTGGAACATGGATACTATAGACGATTATACCAGAAGACTGATATAGAATAAATGGAGATTTATGTTATAAAAATCGATTTAGCTTTCTTCAATCTAAATATATTACGTTTTTTTTTTTTTAATTTCAAGTACGGATGTCTTAAAAACGCATTAATGCAAAGCATCGGTCTGTTGATTCTTAATAAGGCAAGTTCACTACTTTCACTTCCGAGTGAATTTCAACCCTTCAATTTGAACTCGAAGTGGCTTTGGTTTAAAAAATTTATGTGAATTGCAGAAACTGCCCGTATGTCTTACATTTACATATGCGCAATATGAAAAAACTATTGGGGCGGCTTCTGCATTTCACTTCCAAGTGGATTTCAATAAAATTCGCTTTGACTTCAAAAAGGGTAGAGGTTGAAATTCGCTTGGAAGTGCTCTTGGTTTAGAAATAAAGAACACTGATGCTTGTATTAATGTGTTAAAGAGGCTGTCTAAGATATTTTTCTTACCGAAATATGATTGGAGTCGATGAACATTTTGGATAACACGCTCTTCGTAACGGTCTTCACGGCTTTGGGATATGAAATGCATTTCTCAAAACCCTTTGGTATGTTTACTATTGAAACAACATGCGGTATGTTTGTAGGAAAGGTCAGTGCGTTTTAGCACAATTGCATCAATTTTCTACTGAAGCTTCATACTTAAAAATACATGCAGACAATTTTATGCTTACAGTGTTTTACTTTTGGGTTTATGATTGCGATTCAAGTCAGATATGTACATAGTTTGTATGTATGTGTAATAAAATATTTTGTTTTTCTTAGTAACAAATTAGTAACATTGATTGATGTGCATTCAATGAAAAATTTCCATAAATTTATGCGAATAAATTATAATATTTATTAACAAAACTGTTTATTTGCCTTTTAGTTACAAATAAGCAATAACCCAGCAAACACACCATGTGTTCAGAAATGCATCAAGCCAGAGCATCAGTCTCCTTTACTTATAAATTATAACTGATGTATGTAAATGCCTTATTTACGAAACTACCCTACAAGAACAGTGACTATCATTTGACAAATCATTTGAGTGGCAAGACTGATGAGAGATTTCTGTCACTGGCTACCTACAAGTTTCTATCAAATTCTAAAAGGCAGCGTGAAAAATCTGATGAAAACATTTGTGTACAAATTCTTCCGTCTTCCTCCAACTTATGACCTTATTTTATGGCCTCTTTTTAACCAACGCAAAATTTGCATATGTGTTAGTAAGATAAATGAGAATGTGTTAGCTTCCATCACACAATTCTTGTAGGGTAAGTTCCAATTAGGCATTTAACCGTGGTTGCGCATATTGCATATTTCCATCAATTACAGGTAGAAATAAATACGTCTGATGCTTTGGCTTGATGCATTTCTGAACACATCCACACAATTGGTTTTTCATTATAATTGTACTGTGGTTCTCTAATATTTCTCGATGGTCATACAAGTATGTTAGAATGCGATTAGAGAATGATTAGAAAAGGCTGACATCCAAAACGTCAATTGCTTTGCATACGTACAAAATACATATATGTAATACATACAGTATTACATATATGACAAAATATAATGTTCCATAACGCCGAACCACAAAATATTGACGATGTATACTTTTCCAAAACGCATCCGAAAAGTTATCGAAACGCATCGCTAGAGCAATTGGCGCATTATAAACAAAGTTGATGCTTCGTTTGTTATTGGTTACCATTTGTGTTTTAAAAATGGAAAATTCAGAAAAATTGTTCGTTGCTATATTGAATATTTAAAATATGTAATGTTTATGGTTGCAATGTCCCGTAACTCTGCATTAACAAACAGTTTGAATACCGCAATATAACAGTATCCAAACATTAGGTGTGTACTCGTATTGAGATGGCAAAATTCTCCAGCAGCAGAAGTTCTGAGAATTTAGCAGCATTCGCTCTCAAAGAGACGAAATATCAACAGAAGTACGAGAACGCAAAACCAGTAAAAGTTTTCTAAAACTTTAGATAGTTGGGCATACGAGTACACTCCTATTGTACTGATACGTTTTGGAAGTCAGCCAAACACTAGATTAGAAACCAATTAGAATTCCACTCTAGAATAGATTGGTTAGTCCCTCAATCATTCAGGCAGGTTCTGCAATTCACTTCCGAGTGAATTTCAAACCTTGCCAATTTGAATTCTACGCGAATCCGACTCAAATTCACTCGGAAGTGAATTGCAGAACCTGCCTGATTGTCTTCAAGCTCTACTAGCGGTAGCCCGGCGAAGCGTGCAGCCTCGACGGGGTCTGTCCATAGGGACAGGGGCGTTAGTGAAATGGGATTCATAGGTCATACGAAGAAATGCTGTGAGTTATGGGGCGACTCTCCGCATGCTGGGCATTCGTTAACATCTTCGTTTAATATGCTCTGGTATGAGTTCAACCTGCTGCAGTAAACAGAGCGCAGTTGGGCTATTGTGTTCCGAGTCTCCCGACGCAGCCGAAGTGCTGTTTCGTTCACGTCTGGTGGTTGTGTGCCCAGAACGGCATTCACAGGTCGGGAGTCTACATAACTCGAGACTGTATCTCTGTAAATGCCGTTCAACGCCTGTCGGATAAGCAGTCGGGTCCAGAGGTTGTTTGATGAACCTCTGGCAATTCTGCAGCATCATCCACTGCGTCCCACTAGTTCCCGGTGACTACACGGGCGCTACATAGTTCAGATCCGACCGTCCAATTGCCTTGCACGTTTCCAGCAACGTTTCTTTGTCTTTGCCCCAGGCGCTGCCGGCTAGCGACTCGAAGACCTTGTTGCTGCTTTGTACTCTGTTTGACAATTGCGGTTATATGCGCCGAGAAGGAGAGCAGACGGTCGAAGGTTACTCCGAGGATCTTCGGGCTGTTCACCGTCGGAAGTGGTTCGTCATCGACGTGAATTCCCAGTTGTAGTCTGACCTCCTTCGTCCAGGTGGTAAACAGTGTGGCTGAAGATTTTGCAGGGGAGAGGGTTAGGCTCCGTGCAGCGAAGAAGCGAAAAAGCTCGGTGAGATAACCGTTTACTTTCGAGCACAAGTCATCAATTCCATTCTCAGACGCCATGATCGAATAATCGTCAGCATAAGAGACAATCGAGACTCCCTGTGGTACTTGAGGGAGCTTTTAAATATAAAAGTTAAACAGTTATGGGGAAAGGACACCGCCCTGTGGAACCTCCTGATTTATATTCCTAGGATTGCTCGATTTTTCACAAAATGTTACGGAGGAGTGACGACCACTCAGATTAGCCGATGACCATTTGAGTCCCTGTGGGAGAGAGAAGGCCTCTATGTCTTCTAGTAGCTTTGAATGGCTGACAGTCTCGAACCCCTTAGGCAGGTCCAGCGCTACTAGAATGGTTCTCTCACAGGGACGGTTTCGGTTAAAGCCACGAGTTATCTGGCGTTAAGTGCTGTTGTTGTGCTCCGCACTTAACGGAACCCATGCTGATGCCTCGCTGGGGTCAGGTGATTTGTATAGTGTGGGAATAGAAGGGCCTCTAGTGTCTTCGCTACCGCGGAAAGGATAGTTATCGGGCGATAGGACTCTCCTTTGTTGGACGGTTTCCCTGGTTTATGCAGTGGGGCCACTCTCCCCATTTTTCAGATGTCTGGAATGATAAGAGTGACCATTGACAGGTTGAGGACCTTGATTAAATAATCCACTACCGCGGGATCCATATTTTTCAGCATCAACATTCAAATTCTGTCGGGTCCAATGGCTTTGGAGGCTTTCGCCTTTCTCATGCCTATGCTTACAACACCGCTGGTGAAAACAAGAGGCGCACTAGGTTTTGGCAGTTTGAGCAGCCTTCTGGTCACTGGCTTTATCCACCGGAGGATGCAGTATGAACTGCCGGCTAAAATAGCCCGTGGATCGCTCCGGGTCCGGCGAAGCGTGGTATCCAAAGTCTATTTCCATTCTGTCGTCACGCTTTGTCCGGTTGGACTATGACCTCACGGTCAAGTGACACCAGCCATGGTAAAGTGACACCAGCCAAGGTAAGTTTTGCAATTGACCGATGTCACATTACGGAATATCTTGGACTTACACACCGTGCAGATTGTCGGAGGAACTAGGATTTGTTGGCGGCGGCGTGTGGGTGGTGGTGCGGTTGTATCGGTGGTGTGGTCTGTTGTGTCAGTGGTGTTGTCTATTGTATTGTGTTATGATGCCGTTGCGTTGAGTTGCTCAGGCGGACTCTGTTGTGCCGTGGAGGAAGCTCGATTTGAGCAGCAAGTGGCCACGTATGCTATGGTCCACTGCCTGTGAGTCGTAAGGCCTGAGATAACTCGGAGTCAGCTCCACCCCTTACAAGTGAACACAACCTAAACGGGGTTAGATCGCCGAAACAACAGGCCGAGTAAAACCCGAGTCATTCCCATACGTATGTATACCCGGCTGTCGTGGGAATGGTTGTGGGCGTTATGTGTTGAAGTTGGATGCAGAAGACGAAAAGAAAGTGAGAGAACAAAAAAGTGAAAGGGGAAGCGGGAATAAAAAAATATAGGAAATGAGAAAACATTACACCGAGTTGATTTCGGTATAGCGCGCGCTGGCACTCGTTGGCATTGAGAAACGCAACGCTTGGCGCTCCAATTTAGGGATGGCAGTGATGTCGCCTGAGCACAACCTTCAAAGTGAGGCTCAAATGCTTCCCGTAAGGGAGAATAACAAAATACTCAGCAAGCAATTTCTGGTGGGATGCCACAGGCATCTTTTCTACGGGGACAGGGTCCATACTAACATCGAGCAACCACTGGACACCGTGTAGTGGTGACAAGTGCGCGCTACCATTTCACAAGGCCTGGATTCAAGCCCGGTTCCACCCAACATAAAACAAAAACAAAAACGTTTTTTTTTTTTTAAGCGGTCGCCCCTCGAGGATGGTTCCGTGTGCAGAAGTCCACGTAAGTGGGGAAATCTTTTGACTAGGAGTGACCAGAAATGATTCTTGTGCGTACGGTTCAAAACGTAGCTCACAACGTCCGGATATTTATATCCACGCATCGTTTGGGTAGCGACCAAACACCCGCTTGAAAGGGAGCTCAGATGAGAAGGCGTAAAACTTCGCATGCGCTGGGTTTGTGTCCCGCTACGTTAAAACCCCGCCCAATGAAAAAGATCCTCGGATGAGATTCCCTTTTATCGATGACGAACACGGCAAACGTTTGAAGGTCCGGGGGGAATGTACCAGGAATATCCGGGTCCCTAATCGGGAAGGTGCATCTGACGGCCTGGCTGATGCCCTCCGTAAGGCCAAGGTTGCCATCACCGCCACCCAGGAAATGCGATGGACGGGGCAAGGCAAGGTTAGCGTGGAGCCTTTAGACGTAGTATATGTTGTACGTAAAGGAGCGTAAATACGGTGTTGAATTTGTGATGGGAGAGAGACGCCGCCGAGTACTGGCGTTCACCCCGATGGGCGAATGTCTAACCACAATCCGGAAATTCAGCTTCCACGACGAAAAGTCCAATAAAGGACTGAGGCTGATCGACTTCGCCGGGGTCCGAAACATTGTAGTAGGCAGTACTAGGTTCAAGCTTAAAAAGATCCATCAAGCTATTTGGCCGCCTCCAAATCGAAAAACGAGAAATCAAATCGATCATGTTGTGACAGACGAAATGCATGCTTCCAGTGTTTATTTCATTTATTTATTTGATGTCTAAAGTTGTATGTGGTACAGACATTATGAAAAATTACAAGCTATACAGTTACGCGTTAAATGAATTTTAGAGTAGATACAATAAACGGTTTTCTAAACTTTTACATAATAAATAGTTTTTCAATCTATTGTAGATATGTAACTGATTTTGATTCGAAAAGTCAAGATCTAAAAATTTCGAGAAACAGTTGCACTCAGTCAAAACCCTATTAATGGGGGCATTTGTATTGTAAACCAATACGACGAATATTAAAACGACGAAGGTTTCTTATCGGCACGGTGAAATGTATCAACCCAAGATGGGACGAGCAATTGATTTTACCCGAGACGATGTCGAGAAGAAATGACATATTCTATTATTAGGTGCAATTCCGTCCACGGACTCGGACTAGTAAAACTGTCAAAAAATAAAAATTCGCTCAGAGCGGGAGAGTAACATTGAAAAGTACGGGATCGCTTTCTAGTAAAAAATGGTAACTTCTGTCAACTTCAACATAACCTCCAAATTTTGGTTGTAAATTTTTGCTTATTTTGTATGTAAACACACTCAGCTCACACATGTAAATAACCAAAAATACTTTCAAATCCATTAAAATCCACTTAAACAAGTAATTAAATACTTTTCAACATGAATTAGCAGGGTGCACTTTTCTTTTGTTTACAATTTGGTTGCCAAACACACTACAGCTGATCGTTTGACACATTTACCAGAACTTACCAGCAAAAAATTCTCGGACTAAAACTGGTAACTTCTGACAAAGAGAGAACCGTATTTACTCTCTTTTTTGTCTTCTCAATAGTCAGAGAACCGAGTACGGGATCGATTTCGAGTAAAATCTGACTGATTCTGACTATTTCTGACTAGTCCGGACTCGTACGGGATCGCAACTATTAAATGTTGATAAACTAATCACTTGACAACGAAACTAGTAAGAAAAATGTAAGGAGTACAGAGCAAAGCGTAGGAATATATTTTGCACTCTCTCCAAACGATTGATATGAATAGCGTGATACGGTCTCCAGATAAAAGCAGGGTATACCAGTATAGAGCGTACAAAGGCAGTGAAAAAAGTCTTAAGTGTGTACGGGTCAGAAAATTACGACGAATGACGTCTAACAAAAGCTAGCATAGCAACCCTGCATACCATTACAGAGTATTCTGAATTGTTGAGAAAGTTTAAAGGATTCGCAAAAATCTCATCCGATTTTTCGCAGAATTTTCTAAAATAAAATAAACTCTGCACATTTCGGTTCTTTTACGAAATTTCGGAAGAAAATCGGTAAAGCAAAGAATATAATGCTACGATGTGAAGAATTTCTTGCAGATTGTTTTTTCAGAATCTTCTTAATTTTTCGTACAGAAATTTCTTTACGAGTCCGTGTCAAACACTTTAAATAATTTTGTTTGAAGATTCGTAAAAAAATCGTTGCAGAAATGATATACTCCTAAAGATTTCGTTAAGATTTCAGAAACTTTGGTTTGCATGGAAGAGAGTTTGAGATGGCATAATTTATATGCGCATTAAAATTAAACTTGGAATCAAAAAACACTACCAAGTCTTTAATCATATCAACTGATTCGAGAAATGTGTTAGCTATGTGGTACGATGTGCACAGAGTTTAGGCAGTTTAGAGAACATAGCTTTGTGGCATTTTTTTTTTGAAATTAAGGAACCTATAGAACTATAGAGCTTATTGACTTCTGTTTGAAGATTGACCGAGTCGCCGTGACATCTAACCTCAGAGTATACTTTTAGGTCGCCCGCGTAAAGAAGAAATCGAACTGAAGAGAAACACGAAGATATATCATTTATGAAAAGAATGAAAAATAATGGACTCAAAATGCTACCCTGCGGAACTCCAGAGTTTGCAATAAATGCTTTCGATGATACACCATCAATAACAACATTAGAACTACTATTATTCAAGTACGACTTGATTCATTCCAAAAAAAAAAAACAATGAAAACCAAAATTAGCTAGTTTAACAAGAAGGCTTTGTATTTGAAATTTTCAGCATAGTTCCAATCACGATGACAGTGCAATTTAAAATGTAAATGAATTCCCCATATGGTCCAGGGGTCTTGATCCAAAGACGGTCAAAAAATAGTAAGATTTATGGCTAACAGAGCGTAATTTGCCAAAGAACGTAAAGCCACTATACAATTGTTAAAGCTGCTGGCGCACAGTGCTTTCCTTCCATATAAAATGTGGGCAAAAATATAATTATGGACGGCTTTAAATGAGAATTCGCCTCTTAGTAAAATTCAAAAATGCAATTGGTTTTTGGATAACTTTCATACTTTCACAGTAAATGCAGTTTGAAGTTGAAAATTTGGGTTCTTGTGGCTTTTACATAAGTATATACATAAAGTTCGTTCTATTTTCAAAAGTGAGGTGTAAAATGACAAGGCGTGCCCTGTAGATGTGCAATAAAGTTTTATTTTTGAAAGGGGTTGCCTCCTGTTACAAATTTTATTAAAATTATTTAATAAGTTAAATGAATTAGATTAGATTAGATATTTTAAATATGGGTATCAATTGAACTAGTTTTGAAAATACTTTACCTCTAAATGACACGTAGAAGGGTTGCCACATGTTCAAAAAATCAAATTCTCTTTAATTAAGGGAAAAACGTAACTGAGATATGTATATCAATATGAGTATCAAACAAATTAAAAAATTTGACATATTTAGCAAGAAATAAGTGGAGAGTAAAAACATTCCTGAGTTAATTTAAGATCCCAAGAATTTAAAAGGAATGTAATCAAAACAAATCACTGATTGACAATGTAAATATATGTAATAAAACAACAAATACGATGTCGTAATCCTATGGTTTGACGTAATTATTATTTTAATTTAACTAAATTCAAATTTACAAACAGGTGGGTACGCTATTCGTAATATTTTTAAGCTAAAATCTAACTTAAACCTCTTTCGTCTGACTCCCTTATGGAGATACCTATCTATTTCAATTACTTTATTCCTTAAATTCAAGTGGAATTTGATTTTTTAAACAGGTGGCAACTCTCTACATGTAGCTAATACATATTTCGATTTATACCCATCTCTCAATAATTCATTTAACTTCAAAAAAAAATGTGAATCTAATTTTTTTTAAATCTAATTTTTTTACAGGTGGCAACTCTTTAAAAAAAAAATAAACCTTCTATAAAATAAAATAACACTTTTTAATATACAACGCTTTTATAGATGGACTAAAAATTATAAAATAAAATAATGTAAAAAAAAAAAAAATTTTAAAAACAAGCTTTTATTTAACCTGTACAATCAAAGGAATGAAATAAAGTAGTGTAACAAAAGGTTTTTTAGCAAGAAAATTTTGTCAAAACTGCACTAAAATGAATAAAATAAAATAAGTTAAGGTCTCGTTAAAGTTACTAAAAGCCATTTAGTGAAAGGAGTTATTCAAACTCGTAAGAAAATTACTACCGATTTGTACTAATTCACTTCGTTTTTAAAAAAATAAATAAAAGCAGAGAAGAAGAGAACAATTAATAAGGCCTGGCGTTTTTTTTTTGTTGTGGGAACACTGACCTACTAAATACTCACCATTATTACCATTCGAATCCAAAAAAAAAACACCCCAAGGTACATTATTTTTCATATTTCTTCAGTGAATTTGCAAATTAACTTTGCTTTTTATTTCCAGTGTATTTGATCATTTTTCGAAAAATTTCATATCTTTATGTTTTTGCAATAAATTTCAATTTCCATACTTGCGTGTCATGTTCCTATGGCTGTGTGTCTATGTGTCTTTTTTCAATGTCATTTGTGTATGTGTATAGGTTTTTGACATTATTTTGCAATTTTATTAATATTCGTGATTTTCATTCAATTTTACTTTAAATTCAATAATTTCTTTTGTTTTTGCATTTCAAATACTTAATTAAACAATTGCAATTATTCAATACATTTATTTTCGGTATTTTTTTTGTTTCGTTTCAATTGATTTACAACTATTATACTTTATCATTTCGTAAAATTCAATTATGCTTGCTTTGGTTTTATAATATTTTTTTTTTTTCCATTTTATTTAATTAGTTTAGTTTGTTTCAATGTAAAGGAAATGCACTTGCAAATTGCATTTTAAAAAATCAAAATTCATTAAAAATACTTTGAATGAGTACTTAAAAATACAAATTAATTAACATCTTACTTAAAGCTGACTTAGAAATTATCATGGATGTGTGGCAATTATCGACCAACTGAGCGAGTAAACGATTGATCGAAGTTGAATGAGTATTGTTTGTATACTACATCCAAATCCGCTTACTATATATAAGCTAAATTTATTCATGATGGCTATCGTTTTCTTCGATTTTTATTGTTTTGTATGCATGTAACCTAAGTACATACATATGTATGTATGTACATATATGCATGTGTTGAGCATTTACATAAGTATAAAATAAAATAAGAAATCCAGCTACTCAATAATACAAATATGGAGTATTACGCTCCAATTTATTGGTCTTCTACTATGACGTATTAATTAAAGTTACATAATATTGTATGTATGTATGTATGTATATACTTAGGTATACTATATGTAATTTACGCTTTGGTTTACACGCTTTGTTTATATGTTTGTATATTTGTTGATAAACTTTTGATTTCGATAACTGAAGGCATTCAATTCACATAAATATGTATGTGTGTTCGTGTACTTTAATACTAACGAAGAGTTAAAACAATTTCACTATTAACGTTCATACAATATGTTTATGTACGTATGTATGTATATGTATGCATGTAAAAGTGTTTAATATTTGTTATTTGTAATGGTATTATATGTATTGGAATTGCACTAGAATATATTCGGTTTAATCGATTCAATTGATTTATTATTGTATAGTTTTTATTTGTTGTTTGTATGTATTTGCTACTATGAATGTATGTATGTAACTATGTATGTATGCAAGTTTTGTCTTGNGTTTTTATTTGTTGTTTGTATGTATTTGCTACTATGAATGTATGTATGTATGTATGTATGCAAGTTTTGTCTTGGCCCCTTTTATTCCTTATCGTGCACCCTTGCAGGGTTGCTTATAAGTTTTTATTTATTTATTTTATAGATGTACTGTCCATGTAACGGTATTTTTCTAAGTTTTGTGATGCTGTGTACTGAAGAAGTGTTATTTAAAAACCGAGTCTTAATTGTCCGGCATTTGCTTAATTCTGTGTGTATGTGTGTTCTGAAAAATGATGTCTTCAACAATACTCAGTTACTTTAATTATTTCCATTTCAGTTTGTTTTTTATTGTTTTGGTCAAGATTTAAATTTGTTTATTTCATATTTTTTCGATATGGAACATAATAAACGATTGATTTTTGAATTAAATGTTTTATAGGCTAAAAAGTGGACCACTTTCATATTTTCTCGTGGCATGTACCGTATGTCTGTGAAGCAGATGAATATGGAAACTTCAGAGTCTTGATAATGAAAAGAACATCAAATGATTTGGATTCGGTACTCTTTGTTAAAAACCGAAATAAAATTCGATAAACGATAAGACTGGTTATCCCATAACAGAAGACGAACAGGAGAAGCGAACAACCTGAAACTCTTGTTAAAAAAAAATAAACAAAAATAATGAAACAACAATATAGGGTGGTCCATAAAAAGTAAAGTCGTTCTATATCGAAAAAAATATAACCCATTTATTTTATTTTGGAATTAAAAAAATTGTATAGGTCGCTCAAAGCGCTCAAAACAATTTTGCGTAGAAATGGCATAGAATTCTTGAAAACTATGTTTCTCTGCAGGAGGCTTCCAGTAATAATACCCAATTGTTTATTTTACCATTTTTTAACACTATGGGTCCCCCGATTGAATTTTCGCGTTTTTTGCCGGACCGATAAAATATAATTACAATGAAAAAATTGTTAAAAAAACATTTGGGTATTCTTATTGGGAATCTGCTGAAGAGAAACCGAGTTCTCCGATCGAAAAATATTGTGATTGTTCACACTGGCCTGGTTATCAGGTTATGTGGTTATATTTTTTATGCAGTTTACCACAATAAAATACACTACAGAATAATAATTTTTAACCAGATAACCTGATAAAGAGGCAAGTGTGAACAACCACATTGATTTTAAGAATTCTGTACCATTTTTACGAAAAATGTTTTTTACCCAAAAACGAGGGAATTTAGCTATAATTTTTATTATTTTGTTAGTTCTCGTCAATATTACAATGTAGTTCTTCAACATAATCTCCATTTAACTGAATAAATTTATTCCAACGATAAAATAATTTCAAACTTTCAAAGGGATTTTTTCAAAACTGGGAACAGATGATAATCGCTGGGTGCAACATACGGGGAGAATAAGATGGGTGCGGAAGCAAATCCCATCGTAAATCCTTCAAAAACAACTTTCGTTTTTCTTGCGGTGTGCGGTGTCTTCTTGCATTATCCTGTTGCAATAACGGACGCTTATGCAAATTTTTAGACCGTTTTTTGACAAGTACCTGTCGCAGTGGTCCGCCGAATAATTTCTGATGTTTTCACACCTTTACACAAAAATAAAATTACTGCTCTTTGAGATTTTGCTGCATCTTCCATGGTTACAAAAGCTGTGCTATGAAAACGCGTCTATATCAGTCGAACACCTATGTAAATGAGACTGAAAAATTTTGCACTAGATAGTTGCATAAACATGTCAAGACTTGTCTTGCACCATTGCCTATAATTTCTGCGTAATTTAATTATAGTAAAAATCCAAACTTTGAGCACTTTCAGTGGCCTCTAAATATTTTTTGATTTCAAATTCAAAAATAGGGGCATATTTTTTTAGGTATAGCCTAATCTTAGGGGTGAGAGCATACAAATTTCGACTTAACTTTTTCACATGCATTTTTGGACCACCCTAGACACACACATCACTGGCATAGGCTGCTTCATAGTAGCAAACTAGGATAACTTTTTTTTTAATAAACGCGTAGAATATTTATTAGGTAGACTTTGATTCAAGTTGTGGCTTTGCTAAGATTCGTTTGTTCTCGTTTGTATTGTAAAAAATGAAACCAAATAAATTCAAGTGTTTGGCGATTAATATTCTCTTTTCTTTTGTATTTACATTTAAAACTTCTAATTATTACTTTTAAGTCAGATTTTTACTTTAGATTTTATTTTATTTTTTTTTAATTCACACTTTGCATCGATAAATTTAGTAAGTATTTCATTCAAGATTTTGACTATTTGGAGTTTTCTTGCTTGCCGTAAGGGTGTGCCCATGTAGGCGTGTGTGTTTGTTTCGATTTTCTAATTAGGGCCTAGGTTGTGTGTTTGCTCTTTGCGGTTAATTGGCAATTGTTTTTCTTAAATTTGCATGATTGATCGTATTGACACCTTAGCCCGATTTTATTTTTCAATTTTATGATAGTTGGATCTCTGTGTGTAGGTATGTGTCTTTTGACTGTTAGTAAATTTTTTATCCATTTTTTTTTTAACAATATTCTAGATTTATTTCGCGTTATGAATGCTCTATCGTAGCACATTTTCGAAATGCGGCTGTAGGAAAACTGTCAAAAGTACAGTCGATTTGGATACGGGCATTTTATTTAGTTGCTGTTTTTTGTTTTTTTTTTTGTCAAACTAAGTTCGTACAGGTGTTTCAAGAGAAGAATAAAAGTTAAAATTAACTTACGTACAAATATTTAATTAAAATATTTAAATTCAAGTTTTTTCAAAACCTAGCCTCAAAATTATTTGTGTGTGTATTTATTTCGTAAGCGTGATTTTCTGTCCCGTGCTATGCCTTCTATATTTAAATTTCTTAAATTGTTTCTATGCGTTTTAGTTTAATTAATTAAACCTGTTAGTTACATATTCATTAATTTGATTTAATTAAAAACGTTTTCCTTTTCGAAATTTCACTAAACTTTTCTCGCCTTCCTATTTTATTAAATACAATATGTATTTATGTTTATGAAGGTTCGCATTTCTCATTGCTATAATGCCTATAATTCCTTTACGTGTTTTAATTTTTTCTTAATTTGTTTTTTTTTTTTTACTTATAAATTTCATATTTTATCCTTAATTAGTTAAGTTACTTAATTATGATTTCAGTTTTTCAATGTTTTCAGTTTGCCTTAAGATACTAAAATTTCACAACAAGTGAATTTGAATACGTTTTCTAGTTTTTGTGTGTGTTTTATTTTTTAATTATTCCTTAAATTTTTGACTTTTTGGTACACATTTTTCTATCTGACATACATATAAATATGTATGTATGTCCATTTCACATTTTTACTTTTCCATTTTCGAGATTTTCTGATTAGCTGCGTGAAACGATAATGAAGACTTGTACGAACAGCCCTGGCCTTGCAGTAATTTGTGATCCTAGAACACTTGGCTTATAGAGCCCAACACATTACACGGGATACAATTTTACAAAAGTCCGCTTACCCAAGGGGTAAACTGTTTAAAATAGTAATTTTTTAAGCATTTTTTGCTATCGAATTGCGAAAGTGAAAATCGACTCTTTTAAGCAAACAACCGAAAGGTTCTTTTTGACACTTTTCGTAAATAAAAATTGGGCGCTTTCTTTTGCAGTAAAAAATGTTTGCTGCATGAAATTGATGGAACCCCCTGAACGGACCCAGTCGAAATTGTGCACTTTCTGGGTCACTCGTTGGTTGAGCTTGACGACAACTAAGCTAAGTAAGCCCGCACAACAAGAACAACAACAATAAAAGGACCCTCAAACGTTGTAAAAGCAGCCATAGACGGTAGAAATAATTGCCAATGACAAATGAAAACAGTATATGATCTAACTCTTTCTGATGCTCATACACTTATTTCGTCTGCACTAAAATATGTATCTCAGATAAAGTATGCACATGTTTTTCACATTTCATTTTGGTGGTCGTAATTTGCATCAAAATTCGACCTTTAATGTAGGTGCATTCTTTTGCAACCGAGCTAAAAAAGAACACTCGCTAAATTAACGAAATACATGCAAAGCAACAACACAAACTCGGCTATTTATCCGAGTTCAGCCAGGCCTGTTAAAAAATACGTGGAAAAACTGCCCTATTGTGAATTCTTTATGAAGAAGTGCTCAGAGAAATTTGTATTAGTTTATACACATGAATAATATTTAAAATTTTTATGTACATATATTATGCAAATACCTCTTAAAATTATTCATTTCGATTGTTTTTTTGTCTATAAAAGCCATTCAACTACTCACATGTTTCTCTTGTCAGATAGCAACAGGGTTGCTCAAGTAGCCAATAGGAAATTTTAGCCGAGTTGAGCGTTCTTTTGCGGCTGGTTTACAAAGAAATGAAGCTAGTATAGCTGATTGAATGTGGTTCATTCGCTATTTTTTTCTACTTTCTTCTGATCTGTTTAACCTGACATAGGCAGCATTTAACTAAATAAAAACAACATTTTGGCATAGAAAAGAAATCACCATGAAGGAATGCTTATCGCCTCTGAAAATTCTTTTAAACCTCCCATCGCTTCTTAAAGTTATTTTCTTCTCTTAATTTGAGTTGAGAGGCAATTTTTAGGTCCTTTTATACATGCTTCTGCTTTTTCTTTAACCCCAACCGAACTTAGATATTTCAACAAATTTTGCACCAACTAAAAATGCTTTTAATGGAACACAGCATTTAAGGCCACAGAATAATTTTGTTCGCAGCATTCAGTTAAAAAAAAAAAACTTTATGCGCTCTACGGCAACTGCGAATGACTAAAGAACTCCTTTAAGAACCCCTTGTTTTACAGCTAAGCCTCAAATCATTAATTATTATTTTTTATTTAAGCTGCCTTTAAATGCGTCGATTTTTGTCGTTCAGGCAAAATCGACCAGTATGAATGGCAATTCAACCGTAAAATGTAACTACTTTGGCTGCTCGATTTTCCAGTGGACACAAATCGACCCATGTAAAGGCAGCTTTACACAGCAGTGTTCGCCTACAGACACCATTCGTTGTTTACTCTTGAACCTTTCTTGCATTGAGTTATTTTTTTGAAAAATCCACGAATTTAATTTCGGCATTTGGTTTCATAATTTAATGTTCTTGGTCTCCATATTCGATCACCTTATCAGCCATTACATACATATGTATATGCGAAGATAGTATCGCTTCTGACAATTAAAAAGTATTTTTTCTGATTCTTATTTTAGATCGGAAATCGGAATTTCGTTCTGCTTAATTTTTGTACCGAATTTTGTAAAATTTTTTTGTGACACATTTGCATATTTCAGTTACGATCAGTGTTTGATCAAATTTTGATCAATTTTGTTCTTGTCTTGGTTTATTTGTTCGCATCGTCTTTGCGCGTTGTCGACTGTGCATCGCCTAAATTAATCATGTCTCGTGGTTTCCACACCGGGGACCCTACAATTAAATGAAAGAAAAGAAAAGAATATGGAAATCATATGAAAAAATGCTTTGAAGTTCTTGGTTGATTTGTTTTTTTTTTTTCTTAATTTATTTAATTTTTTATTTCGCCTTCTGCGATTCTTCTGTTTTTTGCGGTTATCGATTTTCTTTCATGTTAACTATAACTTACAGAGCATAAGTCTTAATTTTTGCGTGGGAGGTGAAGAGAGAGTGGTGAAGAGATAGAAGACTTTTAGCCAATTGTTTGTAGTCATGAGTGGCGAAATTTGCAAAATAAAATATTAAAAATCGTCGCCATATATGTACATATGTACATATACAGTGAGCGTCAAAAATATGCATACTCTGCCGTTTTGACGATTTTATTTATTTAGATATATTTTTCATACCAAATTTTTAAAAATTTTTAATTTCATACAGAACTCGGAGAAAATTCAAAATTCGGAAAGAAATTTTCATTCAAAATTTCAAGTTTTCAATTCGATTTCTTAGAAAAATTTTGAGCAACCAGTTTTGTAGCCCACTGAATACAGATTGGGTTCTTGCATTATATGGAAAAAAATGCGCAGTGGGCTACAAAACTGCTTACCCAGAATTTGTCGCAGAAATCGAATAAAAAATTTGAAAATTTTAATGAATAATTTTTCTGAAATTAAAAAATTTGATTCTTGTGAGTTTTGCTTTTGAATGAACTATGTTAAAAAAAAAGAAGAAAAGTTGAGTTTGGAAAATATAAATAATTAAAATCGCCTAAACGTCAGGGTTTGCATATTTTTGACGCTGACTGTATATGACAGTTATAGTTTCTCTATTCAAGCATATATATTTATGTAGTTTTTTTTCACGGTGAATGATTTATTGCATGCAGCTTAATAATATTTTTAGTATGTATTTTTAAGTCAATATTTATGCATTTTTGGTTAAATTGACGACAAAGAAATTGTTTTTTTGTTGTTTTTTTTTTTTTAACAACACTTTGTCTTGACAAAACCAAGCAGAATTTTTCATAATCATCATTGCTTGTTCAATCCGCGTGTTCTTATTGCGCAACTCCGGTAGCAGTGCAATTTAGTGCTAAAATTCAACTCGGTTTTGCAATGTTCTTTTGATTGCTGTCTCAAGTGATACATACAAGCATACATATGTATGTACATATGTAAGTAGTTCAACTGAATGAAAGTCTTGAAAAAGCATTCAAAAAAAAGTATCTTTTTTTGTTGTTTTAATTTTGGATAAAATGTTGACATCGCTTGCCAGTGTGCTTTTCACATTATTTAATGGAACTTTTTTCTTTAAAATTTGTATGCAAAAATTTGTGGAGCAAAATGTTATTTCAGGTGTAAGGTAATCTAAAAATTACAGCCAATTCGCTCTGATATTTTTTTTTATGCCAACATTTTCCATTATTTGGGTAAAAGAACGAAAAAGGTAATGAAAAAAAAAATAAAATTTTGATGCAGCATTACTGTTTGGAAGAGTTTAAACTCAATAAAGCTGTGTGAGATAAAGCTCCTATTTAATGCTTTTGATTAAGCGGTGCCAAAACTCGAAATAGGTTAAGACTGAATTCCAGACGGTGACAATTAAAAATCACAGTTTCATCAACTAGATAAGTACAATGCATGGTAACAAATGCAAATCTGCACACCAAAAACGTTAATGATGTAATTTGTTATTTTTCAGCTCTCTTTCTGTATATGAGCAAAGAAATCAAACTGTTTTTCAATAATTTCTGGCGTGCGATTCAAATAGGCAAGTACTTTCAACAGCGAAATTTAACACTAATGCCCTGTATGCAGCTCTCAAGAAACCGGTCATGAAAAAATTACCATTAGTTGCGTTCCAGATGCTTCACGATATTCACGATTTGCAGGAGGAGCTGTTTTCTCCATTAATAAACCTTATGGAAGGTGGTCACCTGGAACGACTTCCTGTAAAAACCTGCAAATCGTGAAGCATCTGGAACGCAACTATTATTTCGTCTGTGTGTCCAAGGAATTTTGACATTTTTGATACTTCACAGCCCCGTTGCCTCACACTTTCCTCAAGAAATAATGGAACGGGCATATATTTCTGTTCCAAACCGGGGTTGCCTTGTGCTCTTTTTTCACAAAAAACTTTAGAAAACCATAGTAGAAAGCGTAGCAAATTCCCTAAGAACTGCGTACTGCCTTAAGGAAATTTGACTCAAGAAAATTTCTTAGCCATTTCTTGTACGTCATTTTATAAGGAGTTTTTGCTTTTCTTGAGAGCTGTATACAGGCCTCAACTGAAAAGAGCTGCTAGTAGGCTAATTAACAGCAGTTGACATTAGAAATTAGGACTAGAGCTGTTAGAAGTTAGCGTTCAGGGCCAGTTTCTCAATGTCTGGTTAACACTAACAGCAGGTTAAACATCGTTGTTGACGTGATCGACTCCACATCATATAACAGGGAATCGATAACGTCGATAACGATATTTAACCTGCAGTTACAGTTAACCAGACATTAAGAAACTGGCCCTTAGTCAGTTCAAATAGCAGCCCGGTTTACAAGATTTAGTCAGAACTTATATAAAGTCGTTCCTATAGACATAAAACCTGTAAGTGGGATTTTAGTCCGATGTTCAAACGAACAGACTAATTGTTAGGGCAGAGCAGTTGGAAATATCATGAGCAGCTGTTAGCATTGCATGAACAGAGCTGTTAACAAACTGATTAGTAGCAGTTAACATTGCCTGCGAAGGGCTGCTAGAAGTTTCATTAGCAGTCTTCATTAAATGTTTACATTTGTTTTTAATATATTGCGCGTATTTTAAGTTTAGTTTTCAATGGTTTAACCAAAAAAATCTTCAATTCAAAATTGACTTGAATAGGTACGATTATGTATGCATGTTCAAAGAAAAAGAAAATGAAACTGTTAATCAAAGATATGTATGTATGTACATATGTAAGTGTGCTAAGCATTTAATGGCATGAAATATTGTTAGCATAAAATTATAGTAGAAAAAAGTAAACGTTAAATTTTAAACAACACAGTTGTTCATTAGTTTATTCGATTGGGTTTAGTTTGATTTAGTGAATGAACATATTTTATTTACAATTAGTGAGGAGCAATAAATTTTTAACTTTATGCATTGAATTAAATTTCGCAATCATTATTTTTTTTTTATTAATTTGGTATTTAGATTCAAGCGGGGTGTGTTAACCATAAGACATAATAATTATGGACGTTACATTTTAAACGAAAAACAATCGATTTTTTCGAATTTTTATTATTTATGTTTGCTTTTGCGCGTTGATTTGCCATCTCGAAAAATGGAAATTTCAGGAAGAAAGAAAGGTACAATCAAAACCCGAACAGCTATGTATATAAAACATTTTCCACATTAAAACGCAAGTAGACAATTTGTATGCTCCATTTGAAGGATGCAGTTATCGGGGTTTGTCTGTAATTTCTCTTGGATTAAGTGCAAGTAGAGAATTGTTGGTGGAGTTAACAGCATTAACATTCTGAAACCGAAAATATTACTGAACTTGTGTGTTTTTTTTACGTATTTTTTGTTATTATTATTTAAACTTGCATTTTTCTCTCCATTTTCAACTACAAATTCTTTCAAGCGATGCCAACTAAGTTTAAATTACATATATAGTAGGAAATGTTAATAAAAGAATTCTTGTTTTTATATACTATTTACGTGAGATGTTTTAAGTTAAGTTTTATAATTATGCAATTTAATCACATTCGTTTTAATTTAATTAGTAAGTAATAATAAATTTGTTTAATAATTATTAAAAAATATATGTATGTATGTATATGCATTTCATTAAAGTTAAATACATTTGAATAATATCACAAAACGATGCTGCAATAAAATTAGTAACGTTTGTTTTGTTTTCGAATAAAACTTCGTAATCATTTTCAGTAAATCTGAAAAGAAAACCTTAATAGTACTGCAAACAATTTTACATATGTATGTATATGTATACAGCTACATACATATATATGTAAATTTGTAAATTGGATATAGTTTAATAAAACTCTTTGCTAAATATCATACAGACAAAACTACAATATTTTGTTGAAATATATTTGCTTCTAAACTATGATTGCTTTTGACTCCACGAAAATATTACAAAATTGAGAAGAAGAAACCAGTGTTCTGTGCTTGATGATGACCTCAATTTTTTTAAATTTGTAATATTTTCGCGCTAATATTAAAATTTAAAATCTACCAATTGGCACCGTGTTTTGGCTAAAGTATTTATTCAACGTGAAATCACGTTTTTTGAGTTTAATAACTTTAATAACTTTTAATAACTCATCCGCTATCAACGAGAAAATATTGTAATTACGTTAATTTTTATATGTATTTTTAATTATTTTTTCACGTTAAATAAATTTCGGAACTGAAAATATAGTAATTGCCGTTGAGGCCAATGAATGCAGAAAGAATACTTGTTTGACAAAGTTTCAATACTCGTATTAGATATCACAAAAAAAAAAATACTTACCTCAACATCATCCCCAAATAAAAGGTTCAGTTATAAATTTATTATATACAAAGGTATTTATGTAAATAATGCAACTTGCCCATCAGTTTGTAAGTTATAAAATGCAGTTCTACCCGCCGCCAAGCAAGTTGGTTGTGCGCATTGCAAAGCATGCAATATTTGTTGTGGTCTGCGCAAACGAAGTCCGCGATCCAGCCGTTGAAATACGGCATGTTGCGCGCGGTTGAAGTGTGTTTGAAGCATTTTGAGCACTCATAACGATTTGGTTTTTAACGTGTTTTTTTTTTTTACTTATTCACGCAACTGTATGTATGTATGTAAGTGAAATTATTAGTTTGCTTTAAGTTGTTCGCTGTTAGCTTACTGATTAGTCAAGTAGGTATTTTTAAATATTTTATTTGTTTACGTGCTCCTTTTTTTGTTAAAACTGTGTACATTTTATTTAGTTGATTTCTTTTTTTTTAGCTTAACATCTATTAAATCGAATTTTTGATTCGCATTTTATTTTGAATTTATGTCTTTTTTGATTTTATTTCGTAAACTCGAACACCATTGAATGGAACATTTAATGCCATTTCAAAAAATTTACCTTATTCTAATGCCAGGCTTGCACAGAACAATGGGCCTTATGAATGAAAAATAAGCATTTGCTTTTTCCTAAAACTTCAGACCTTTTACTTAAATTTATTTGAATATGTATGTATGTATATCGAGTAAAAGATCTCAAATTTTAAGCAAAAGCAATTGCTTAGTTTTTATTCACGAGGCCCAATATTTCAAATACGTATTTAGATACATATATATTCATCTATATGTAATTCGTAGTGTTTTGTGATTATTCGTTCTGCATGAAATATGTTATATAGCCGATTGTGTCTGTCCATTAATGCGAGCATAAATTGCTTATGTATGTATATTTAAGTATTTATATTTTTTCGCTATTATGCTAGTTTGTGTATATGTATATTTGCAAATACATTTGCTTTGCTTACCGGCGTATATAGATTTACGTATACTTGTTATTAATTACCACTACATACATATTTGTGTTTTCTTATTTCTGCGTATTTGTATGTAGTGCATATCTGTTTACCTTAGTGATTTAAATACTTAGTAAGTAATGCAATTTTAAATAACTATTTTTTCCTTTTCAGTTTACTCTGCTCTCTTGTTATCTATGTATGCATGTTTGTATATTTTTGTAACTTTTGTTGTGGCATAACTAAATATTAATTTTGATTTTATTGCTGTGAAGCCTTTGGAATATTTGATTATATT
The DNA here is from genome assembly GCF_001687245.7 of Rhagoletis zephyria. NCBI lineage: Eukaryota > Metazoa > Arthropoda > Insecta > Diptera > Tephritidae > Rhagoletis > Rhagoletis zephyria. The sequence goes on along the minus strand of NW_016157217.1, from coordinate 428,878 downwards.
AAATTGTTAGATTTTTTACACTTTTGATTTGATGAATTTGATTTACCATATTTATTATAGTAATGATTATTATTTTATTATCAATTATATTGCAGCTGTAAACTTTTTGATTTTTTCCGTGGTACTGATATACCACATAAGATATCGGAATCCAAATAATAAACAAATACGAATACGAGCGAAACTTGAAATACATAACGCCACCAAAAAGAGTATCAAACGAAACTTTTTAAGAACGTCCTGCTTCAGAATTTGGTTCACGAACGCCTTATCTCAACTGAAAATATATTGAAAATATGTTGAGATAGGACGTTTATGAATCGGCAGCCAATATAGGGCGTTTATGAACCGAATAATGAGAACGGCGTTCGTGAAAAGTTTTCTGAGTTGGGGCGTTTTCAAACTGGCTGCCGAATAGGTCGATCTTCCACTCAGCCGTCGATTTGGACTTATAGACAATATTGCATTAGACACTGTTGAGGTTTTTAACAATTGAAAAAAATCATTAAGGACAAAATTACGAAATAACCCGCTCAGAGAGCATCCACGTAACAGTGATTTGGCGATACGCTCAACAGTTACGAGAGATATATGTAGCTTACGAAGCCTTAGATGTAGGAAGCCTATCCCTGTCCAAAGAGAGACTTTGCAACTTTGTATTTTGATGTTTTTGCTCATAGTTCATTGACTCCATAATATCGATGGTAGTACCATGCGCCTAAGAGCAACTATGCACTTCCCTGCAATGTTCCTAAGGGATATTTAGAGCATCAGCTTGATCAAATAATGTCGGAACAAAAATATAGAAATAATTAAAAGTTGAGAGATCACTTGAATTTAAGCAATATACCCTAATAGCATTCTTCGACAAAATGCAAGCGGCGACTAATCGCCTTTCCCCGTCACGATGTAAAGCTTGACGGTGGTCCGGTGGGGTGAGAAATTCGACGAAACAACAGGCGTGTCTGGCTTCATAGGGCCACTTGAGGGTATTGCGCTAACACAACGTCCCTGAAAAAATAAAAAAGTCCCTTACTGAATTTCATGGACATTTGAACATTTCATAGCCCAGCAAAATATAATTCTCCTCACATGGGCACCAGAATATCGGAATATTGAGAGTAACTGCTTACGAAGTGGCAGTTAAAGGTGGGACCTTCAACATTCTTTTAGGAAAGTCAGGATAGGAAGGTCAATGTACTCGTTTAAAAAGATTTTTAGAGATCACATGACCCTAGTGGCAACGAGTGCAGGAAAACTCAGAAGTGGAAACGTACTACGTTAAGTATAGACAGAAAATAAATTATCTTTCATCAGGCTAGGGGTGCGCACCGGACCATTGTCGCAGTTGCAACTACATATATAAAGCAAGAAAAATTTGAGGGATATCTCAGGCGGCCAGGTGGTAATGAGAGTTTTGACAAAACTACCGGCAAATTGCAAAGTATTTTCTACCCTAGTTAACATCGAATGGAATGAATATAATCATAGGGTATCACAACGGTCCCAAATTCTCCGAAGTACTATATATGTGGAGATATACATACTCGACAACAGTCCTAACCTAACCTAAAATAATCTAGCAAACAAAGCATGCTCTAGCCGATTCCAATAAAAGACACTATATCATTGGTCAGAGTACCTTTCCTTCCGAGCACAGTTTCTTTACCCTATCAAAAACAACAAATAAATGTTTCTGATTAGATGAAGCTAAGCATTAGGAACTTTATACCTTCTACCGAATTATTTCAACGAGATTTCTTCACTAAAAAAAGTTTCAAACGATTTCTAACTCAGCATATGGGATGTGTTTTGAAAATCGAAACCAGCTTACTGCATACATGTTTACCGTGATGGTTGCCATAGAGTTTACTTTGGTTGGAAAAATTATTTTTTTTTGGAAAATTCCAGGACCTTTTTGAATAGATGGTAAAATAGAGCAAACTTTGGTGAGGTTGTCAAACAGGTACATATGTATGCATATATATACAGTGAGTGTTAGTCAAAATCGTACAGCAAATATTTTTCTATATTGAAAATATTTTTTTTTAAATCTTATTATTTTTTAATAAAACTATAAGTCATACTAAAATGAAATCCAGAAAACTCAAAGTTTCTAACATTGTAATATTACAAAAAAAAAATCGGAAAATGTTCATCAAAATTTCACACTTTTTATTCAGAATTTTTTCAATAATTCGGCAATTTTTTTTGTTGGCGATGTTGCGCATTTTCTTTCATATAACTCATGCATAACTTTTATTTTTTAATTGTTACACAGTTAGAAACTTTGAGTTTTATTGATTTTGTGGTAGCATGGACTATACGTTTATTAAAAATGAATAAAATTTAAATGAAACAAAATATTTTCAAAATATGAAAAAAAAATTTACTGTACGATTTTGACTGACACTCACTGTGTATGTATATGTATTTCTTGCATTTGAGTTCGTCGAAGTTAGTTTACGCGCACTTTCTCTTTTTTCATAAAATATAGTTAAAAATTTATGTGTCCAAAAGCAAAACTCGCTTTAAAAAAATTCAATGTAATTGATAAACTGCATTCAATATATATAAAAAAAAAAACTTGAATATCATTTATACACAAATTTGAATGTATGTTCGTAGTTATGCTTACGCTAAGTATTTCATAAGCATTCCAAATTCTGGTATTGATTCATGTACATATTTAATCTTTTTAGAGTATTTTTTTTTATTTTAACTTTGATTCTTAGTTGCTGTGTCGGTAGTCGGTAACAGATATTTATTTACTTGGTGCCTTTACTAACTACAAAAAAGGCGCTAATTGCCTCATCCAACCATTGTGTCCTGATACTTAGTTCAATTTCGGAAATCCCTCACAATCTTCCTTTGCTTACTTATAAATACTAAGTTCTTTTTTTTACTATTTCAATTGGAAGTACATCGACATAGTCTTGTAATGCTTAATTTAATTGCAGAATAATTTCTCTTTACATCTGTACATATACGATTGTATGCACGTTTGTATGTGTGTATACATTGATGTATGTATGTATGTTTGTGTGGTGTTTAAGACGATTTATTACCTCAACTGGGCTTAATATATAGACTAATGTGCGAGTATATTGTTACAACAAAACTTTTCAGCTGTATACATACTGTAGTCGTACAGCNGTGTGTGATTTCGTTTTTGACTTGGATATGCTCTTAACCATACCACGTATTCTACGCTTAAATATAGCGGCTGTATCTCCGATACAGCCTGCAGACCAAGACGAAGGCGCTGGACTGTTCCTTTTTTTTTTGATTTTAACGAAGCACATTAAGGGGAACTACTCTGCACATGGTTTAATTTTTTTCATGTATATGTTTACGCATGTACGTATGTATGTTTGCAGGATAAAGTTTTCTTGAGGAATTCGTATTTAATCACGTCTAGCTACATTTGTTAACATTTTCTCAAAATTGAACTACTTACAACATTTATTTAACAAACTAAATAATTACATTTTTAATCTTATGAGTAACTTTGTTTGCCTGTTTTTGTTTTCACTCACTGTTTGTAGAATTCATTTCATTTAGTTCAGTTGCTAGCTACGTCGCTTAGTGTTGTTGTTTGTGGTTATTTAGTAAGCTGTTGTCCATTGTGATAATTTTCGTGTAATCTATCTGCGAGCACTTATTGCATTGTCTTTATTTATGTATATGTATTCACATTTGTCAGTTGCTTATATTTCTTCGATCTGTAGATATACTACATATGTATGTATATATGTATATTAGTGTTTTGTCGTCCCAGTTTGTACAGGTATGTAAAATTGTCGCGCAGGTTTCCATTTGAATTTTGCAAATCCTTCTCTGCTGATTCCTCTATGTTTTTGTTTGTTTACATGCAAAAATGTCAATCATTGTTACATTTGTGTTGGTTTCAGCTACATACATATTTGTTAGAGTTAATGCTTGTGTATCCGTATTTCTTCAACTTCTTATACTGGTTTTTGAGATCCGCTTTTTATATTTTTGAATTTTATATCTTTTAAGGTAAATATTTTTGTTTATTTCCTCCTTTTGATTTCGTTGAATTGTTTTTTTTTTTGAGATTTAAAATAAGTTTTCCGCATAATTTCTGGTATACATATATAAACATACGTATGTATTGTATAGTTGGTAATATTAACATTCAATCCCTTTTTAATAGTTGCCATATGTCTCTGGAAATTCCTGATTGTTGTACAATTTTTCATGGTTTGAGTAAATTTTAAATGGAGACTAGTATTCTCTTAAAGATTCAAGGACAGGTATGTTAACATCAAAGTTACGTTTTGGTTTTCATCGTTAACATATTCCTAGATTATTTTTTATGTACTTATGTACAATTACAAATATTAACATTAAATTTTTCTTATGACTCCACTAAAATTTTTATTTCATACTTATTATTTTCTTTTTAATTGTATGTATAACTATAAGTACCTACTCTTGATTTGAAATTATCAAATTATATTAAAATTTTATACGTATAATAAATAACCTGATTTTTGTTTTGTCTGTACTTCCAAAACCTAACTAAGTTTTACTTTATTTATTGTACACAATTCTAGACGTTAGTGGAATCTACAATCAACGTACTCATGTGTGCATACTTATGATGAAATTCATCAGCACATTTGCTAACCTTCGAATTTTTCATATATGTATAGCTAAACTATGCTTCGACAGCGAAGCTCCAGCTCGAAAGTATTCAAAGAGGAAAAGGCTTCGAACTAGTTTTTCAGCTACTTTACTGCGAAAATTTACATTACGCTATCTGGCAACGCTGATGGTCCCCGTTAATATTGCGACGTGTTTTGGAATTAATTTTATCAATCGGTAACTGATTCACCTACCAAAGAAGCAACTGCATAAGAAGAATGTAATCTTATTATTATTATTAAGTACCTTACAGCAACAGACCGAATGCGAACTTTGCTTGCGCCAATAATATGTATGTATAAGTGGTAATACTGCAGCACAAATGGCCTGAAATATGCACAGGTCTGTTCCATACAGACATTTTAGCCACCGCACAGTGGTCGGATAAGGCATGTTTTACGCGAAAAAGGCCTATTTTTAAACTGTGATAAATTAATTGGAGTAAAGCCATTCTTATTCAGAAATGTCCAGCGAACTCAAAGCTGGTTAGTATTTTTAATAATATGTTACATTTAATTCAACGAATTCGATCGTGGCTTGTTCTAACAGTTATGAGTTGATAGCTTTCTGAACGATTTCTTTTTATGGAAACTTTAAATTATAACAGTAACTGCTGGTTTAGTGTTACTTCATAAAAATGGAAAATGATGATTTCATATGAAAAATTACATAATAACATTTTGTTACCAAATTATGAATACCTTAATGACAGGGATTATTGTTCAAGAAATATTTTTTTTCAAAAAGGTTTAACTAACTAATGAGTAGAGCAGAGTAAGATCTTCATTCCTTTATCAAAACCTAATTCAAGGGGTCCGTTAAGGATCTACGAAAAGAAAAGCCGCGCACACTCGCGCCACTTTTACGACACTAGACCAACTTTAGCCATTGTTCCAAATATCATAAAGTATATAAAACACTACGGATTAATGTAATTTTTCTTCATTTAGCATAATATTATTTAAAAGATGTGTCTTGATAAACCTGAAGTCAATTTTCAAAAACCGAAAATAACGGATCCAATATGGTGTCCAAGAATAAACAAAATTTTCATAAAATTTGATATTTTGAGGTTCTTAAGTTCGCTTATTATAAATTTCAAACAAGTTTTGGAAAATTCAAAATTCAAAATCCAATATGGCATCCGAGATTTAAATAAATTTTTTAATTTTTTTTTAATTTTGCTATTTAGAGTTTCGCATTCATGGCAACTCCGAAGGCTGTTATCGGAAGTTATCGTTGCCGAATATTACACCCTTCCTTATTGGACACATGTGTTATTCTTCTGTATCCAATATGGCGCCCAAGAATTTAAAAAATTACTAAATTTGCATGACATTTGGTATTGCCTTTGGTATCTATTCATTTACCAGTAGGACATTTTTCTGAGGAAGCCCAGGAGGCTCGCAACAAAGACTTCAGATGGTATCGCGAGCATAACACTCGAAAAATGACCAGGAAGGAATCTAACGAAGATTTATTTCACATGTTAATTTTAACATCTGATCCTGTTATATCCAGTATGAGACCGATCCCCTCTTCGAGAAGTGAACTCAACTCAAAATGCTTCAGTTTTTGTTGAAAGTGACAGAGATGAGTAAAAAAATATTTCGTCATTTCTATTTTAATTTGTTGTCTGTAATATTCGTTAATACAGGGTGTATGGTAGACGTTTGAACATACGTGAACTGGTGGTAGTTGGGGCCATCTGCTTTTTTTTAATTTCTCATCAACAAAAATTCAAACCTGAACAACGTTATTTGAAAATGAGAAAACTTTAGGTTTGGAAATCACCAATTTGGTATAAAAAAAAATCTTAAAAAATTGTTTGGGCTGAACAACTATCGCCCATTTATAAATATTGTTAATAATTCGTAATTTGACCATAAATTCATTTTAAATATGTTCGATCAAATACAATAAATCAGTAATTTTGCTTAACAAATATATTGTGTTACTCAACTAAAAATGACAGTTGATTATGAGATGTCAACTGAAAAAGTTTGAATGTAATATAGAACTCGAGAACAGTACGTTTACTTCTTGGGAAATTCTCCTTATATTTAGAGAAATTGACAGCCCATTCGACAGCTGTCAAATCTCAAGGTTTTATTTTCACGTAAAATTCGTGACTAGTGTGTCTAAAACCCTTACCAGTAGCATTTAAAAACATTTTCTTATTATCAGAAAAATTAACAGTCAATTTGACCTCTGTCAACTCTCAAAGCTTTAATTTGACGTAAAATTCGTGATCAGCATATTTTAAAACTTTATCAANTTTAGAGAAATTGACAGCCCATTCGACAGCTGTCAAATCTCAAGGTTTTATTTTCACGTAAAATTCGTGACTAGTGTGTCTAAAACCCTTACCAGTAGCATTTAAAAACATTTTCTTATTATCAGAAAAATTAACAGTCAATTTGACCTCTGTCAACTCTCAAAGCTTTAATTTGACGTAAAATTCGTGATCAGCATATTTTAAAACTTTATCAATAACGTTTTTAAAAAGATTCTCTGATTTTTATAAAAATTGGCAGTCCGTTTGACAGCTGTCGACTGTCAAACTTTTAATTTGACATAAAATTCGTGACTAGCGTGCCTAAAAACCTAATAAGTGGTATTTTCAAAAAGATTTTCTTAATTTTAGAGAAATTTGCAGTTGATTTGACAGCTGTCAACAGTCAAACTAAAAATTTGATGGCATATTCAGATTTAGCATAACAAAAATACTACGAAGATGCGTTTTTATTATAATCGTAGCAGTTCTTCTAATTTTTCGCGTAACACAGCTTCTCCGACCACTGTGCACCGGTGCATAGTGGTTCAAAACAGGGGTTTACTATTCATAACTCAATGGAGCCTTAATTTTTCAACCATTTGATTAATTTAAATGATTTAAATGAAAGCTTATAAAGTGGGCACGAGATCAGTTGAGTACGATTTTTGAATGTTTATTTGCTGATATTAAATTGTTCAGTGCAGCGTGCAGCAAAAGTAATAATTTTGAAGAAAATCGATTCTCCCGTTGTAGTTAATAAATGCTACTTACTAAAAAGTAGTTGAAAACAATTTTTTTTTTTAATTTTTAGAAAAATGTTGGGTATGCAGTTTCAATTCAAGAAATCAGGCTCAATTGATCTCTTGGTAGTTTTATAAGTAAAAAAAAAAAAAAATAATCAACTTGGTTAAAAAAGGAAGGCGCCAGTGAATTTATGAACAGTACATTACATATGTACATTAGGGCGGTCCAAAAACAGTAAAGTCGGAATTGTAATGCTCTACCCCTAGGATTGTTCCGAACCGAAAAAAGTATACCCCCGTTTTTTATTGTGAAATCAAACAATTTTTAGAGGTCGCTCAAAGCTCTCAAAGTTTTCCATGTATTTTTATATGGAGAAAAAAACAACTTTTCGTAGAAATGATATAGAATTCTTGAAAATCAATATTTTTCGATCGACAAGCTCTGGTTCTCTTCAGGAGACTTTCAATAACAATACCCAATTGTTTATGTAACTATTTGAAATAAAAAATATTTTTTATTGGTCTCCCATTGCATTTTTCGGGGTTTTTGTAGGGTTTAGGCGGACCCATAAATTAAACTTGCGATCGGACCATACTGCAGTTCCAACTTTGCTTTTTAGAGTTTGGAAGAGCTTGTTGACTTGTTGATCCCTATGTAAATTCCATCCTCAGCCATTAGTTATGAGAGGACAGTACAGCCTTTGCCAATTTGTTAGCAGAATTTTAGGACAATTGGAGCGTATTTTACATATAAGTACATATATACTTACATATGGGTGATTTACAAGCTGTCATAACTTGTCGCATTGTTATAAATTTTATAAAGGTTAAACTTATTTTTGAGTGGTTCATAGCAAACACAAAGGAGTTTTAAACGTTTTTAAATTGATGACTTTATACCAGTATAACAGTTGTGACACCTTGTGAATCACCCAGTATTATTTTGAGGATATATGTACATATGTATGTATGTACCGTCATTTCGGTTACAAGTACAAAATTTGCAGTTTTTAAATTATATATAAAATATATTGCTAATGACTGGTTTACATTGTATCAGTAATATTTTAAGAAAGGGATCTTAAGCAGGGTTGTGTATTGGAATTGAAATTATCTAATCTGGCGTGGAATGCATTGAATCCAGTTATTATTGTGAATAATGTAAACCAGTTATTTATATAAATTAGTGTTTGGAAATTGAACATTTTGCTTATTCTTTTCATCTATTTTTGTAACTTTGAACTGAGCTGTTCAGAATTTTTAGCCTTGTAAACAAATATTAGCACGAAATATACATACTACTACTTTATAACTTTTGTTCATTAAAACAATTAGTTTCCAAACTCGGTTGCGTTTATAAATTGAATATATATATATATATATATATTTTTTATAGAGGAAGACACATGAGGACGAGATTTGTAGATCAAATATTTAAAAATATTGTTTTTCCTTCAACGCGTTTCGCCACCACAACACGAAAATCTACATACATATGCATTAAACTGTTTCAACAAATAGTTTTCGGATCTTCGATAAGCCTTGGGATTTCGTATATTTGATTAAAAAGATGGCGCCTGCTCCAAGATGGGCTTGAAACCCCTAAATGCGGTATTGCGGAGCGTAAGTAATTTTTGAAGAAAAACGAACTATTTATTACATCGTTTCAGCGTTAAATTGTTGTATAGAAACCACTTTGTTTTTCTGAAAATATACGACCTTAGTTATCGAATTATCCTTTGATACGAAATTTCGAAGTTAGTGAAAAATTGAAATTTCAAGCGCCGGTAGCGACCTCTTAAACCCATATGGAGCAGGCGCCATCATTTTTTTTTTAATCTAATATACGAAATCTCAAGACTTATCAGAGATCTGAATTTTTTTTTTTTTTTTTTGAATATTAGACGCAGGTATGTACTATACATATTAGACGCAGGTATGTACTATATGTACCTATGTTATTTTCTTACATAAATTTAAACTTACTTATTTTAGTTACGAATTTTCCCTGTACATTGTTAGATGAAAACGTTATGTAATGTACTTATACAATGCATGTTCTCGCATCTAAGTGTTTATGTATGTATTGTAAATCTCTACACATAATTACTTACATTACGTATAAATAAGCAGGTACGTATGTATACATACGTTTTCAAAAACACTTCCAATTACAATGCAAATACAACAAGTAGTAATGTATTAACTCAAAACACGCCTCTATTTTTTACCAATTAATTTTTGTAGATAGCACTCAAAGAGAATAATTTTCATTACTCGAATAATTTAAGTATTTTCTTTCATAACACCGTGCGACAGTAAATTTTACACCCACAAAAATTAATATATTCGCGAATATATGAGCAAATTATAGTAAAACAGCGTTCTTAATTTTTCACTCTGACGTCAGGATTTGTTTTTTAATTATTAAAAAATTTCAGTGCAATGTAGAATATCAATGTTGGTATCAAATAAAAGAGAAAATGCTATAGAATTAACAAATATTAATATTTTTGGTGCAAAAGGACGAATGGGTATGGAAAATTTCCTTTTAAAATTTTATCCTTGTATATCCTTGAAAATTTGCAATATTTATTTTTGAACAAAATATATATTAAGGACTAATATATACATGACCACATCCTCGAATTTCGTTCTCCTAACTTTATTGGCTTAAAAAAATAGAATTAATTAAAAAGCGCATTTTTAATACTTATTCGTTCTTGTAAACCAAAAACTTTATTGTTTTTTAATTCTACAGAATTTTCTCTTGCATTTGGTATCCATATTATTATTCTACATTGCACTGATTTTTTTTGTAATAATTTTTTGAATTAATCATATCTTCAAAATTTCAAAGTCCTTTAAAAAATCCTGACGTCAACGTGAAAAAATAAAAACGCAGCTTTACTATATTTAGCCCATTGTTTCGTGAGCATATTGATTGCTTCGTGTGTTTTGAAATTTTTTTGATTTTGTCGTACGGTGTAATAATTCAAAGGAAACAAAAAGTATTGAGGCCATCACTTTACACGTACTTGTAGTAAATACTAATCCTTATTCTGAACACTTGAAGAACCTATTCTTGGTATACAAACATGTACATATACATATATATGCGATACTTATACATAGCTTAGTTTTTCAAAAATCCCTGTGACAAACAACAAAGATAAATACATACGTTTACGCATATGCACATAAATATGTACATATGTATGTAAACTTATTAGTTGAGGACCTTTGGATGGCAACAAGTTCATTTCTGATGGTTCTGATGGTAATGTACGTATGTAAGGACTGCACAAGTAAGATTTTCTTTTAGGTTTAGATACTTTTTTTTTTTTAAATATATATGTATTTCATTTCAGTTATTTAATTTCCATTTAAACGTGTATCTCGTAGTAGTCGTGACAATCCACACAACCGCTTGCCTCGCTAGCACCCGCCGCAACGGCTGCCTCCGGATCAAAGCTGGCCGCACAAATCATACCCGAAGCCGTTGCCGTCGGTGGTTGAACTACGCCACGTGGTGTCTTCTTCCGCGTACGACTCTGCCGCACGCGGGCCTTATGCTAGGAGGGTCTCTTCTGGTACATACAGTCAATACATGTCGTGTATTCGGGCGCAGACGAGCTGAGCTGGTATGCGGCGATACGCTCGTGTGGACACTGTGGTTCGTGGCTGTACATGAAGGCGGCAGGTGGAGCAGCAGTGGCCGATTCTCGCGCTTGCACTTGATAATGTTGCCCCGTGTGCGGATCGTAGGCGTAACGTTCAAATGCGTTTTCAGCCGACTGCGAACGCAAGGGACCAGTACCCATTGTGTTGATTGTGTAAATGCGTTCCGGTGAAACGCCGTAACGATACGAGCTGCTTGTAGTGCTTTCACGCGATGTTGAACGCTCCAAGGATTTGCTTAAGCGACGCGTACTTGTCGTGGAAGTGCCGGCATCTCGTTGCATACCGGTTGTAGCTGCTGAAATATAATGATCACTACAGGTCTGATTATCATATATCGGGTAATACTGGTAGTAGGCTTCGGAGGCAGCAAGCGCTGCAGCGCGTTGTCCGGTTTCAAAGCTGCCATGCGCGGATTGACTGCGCTTGCGGCTGCAGCGGTCAGGAGAACGCGATTCGAAACTTCCGCGTGGTGATTTTAGCGACGAGCGTGGTATATCAAGAGTTGGCTCAGAGCTGCGGCTGTCGAAGCTGCTACGTGGCGAATGCCGCTGGCAGAGACTCGTGCTGGCACGATCGGGCGATAGGTGTTCAATACTATCGCGTGGCGAAATATGTGGGGAAAGTGACTCGACGCTGCAGTCGTGCGCGGGAGCGAGTTTCTTCAGGCAGCTTCGGTCGGGACTCTTCGACTTGCTGGGGCTTGGCGGAGGCTTCAGTATGCCAGCAGCTGGGCTGGTGGGTCGCTTTAGTATTCCACTACCTTCCGAGCTGCGACGAGGGCTGGGAGTGCGCCGTCCGCTGGAAAGGCGATCGGCTGAGGAGTCTCGGCTGGAACTAGCACTTAATCGCTTACCCTGCTCACTGACACTAGAACGAGGTGATTTTATCTTTATTATGCGTACGGGCGAGCTACCTTGCGATTTGGAGCGGTCGGGTGAAATGTGAATACTCTGACGTGGCGACTTCGTCGTTTTCGATTTGGTGCCAGTACTAGCAATGCTGTTACTGCTACCACTACTCGATTTTTGTGCCTTCTCCGAGGGCTTGGACTTGAACACTTTATCTACTTTCTTGTCAATGATGATATGGTGCGCACCCGTTGACATAGCATCTTCCGATTCATCCTCCGACTTTTCGGAAGTACCTGTCGTTGTTCCGGTGCTGTCAGATTCTGTGGCAGGCCGAGGGGGAGATTCGATTTCAGCCACTACCGTTTGCTGGGTATTTTCTACAACTGTCTGCGGCTCCGGCGAAAGACTTGAGTCATTCTGTTGCTGATCCTGTGTGTCCATTTGCAGATCTTGTGATTCGAGTGCTTGCTCTTTAAGGTTGGCCATGTAAGCGGCGATATCGTATGTGGTGTCAGTGAGCTGTTCGTGTTCCAGATCACTTAAGTGTTTGTCGACTACATGAGTTATTACATCGCTGGCGGAAGCCGTAGCACCGTTGCTACTGCTACCACTACTGACACTTGCCTGGCGCATGCTTGACTTTTTGGAAGACTCTTTTCCCGAATGATGCACAACCGATACTTGCTCAGCGGCGGTCAACTGACTTAGCTCGTTAGCGAAAATTTCTATTACTTCAATATCTGCTTTGGGCGATTGTCTAGGCGACAAACGCTTAGGAGTAGGGACACGATGTAAATTATTACCGTTACGACTACCTGTGTTAGCCATATCACCACCCCTAATTGTTATTGCTCTACTACCACTACTACCTAAACTTAAATTAAAAGCTGCTGCTACGGATGCAGCCTGCAAATCCGACTCGAGTACATAATCCATCTCTTCTCCACGCTCCTCCTCCTCCTCCTCCTCCACGTCCATCTCGCCGACTTCTATGCCCATCTCTTCGATCATAAACATCATTTGACCCGTGGCCTCCATAGCTGCGGACAAAGAGCTCACTGTCGCTGACGCAGTGGCTTCCATGTACTCTGCTTGAGGGGAAGACGATAGTTCGTTTGTTATTGAGTAAGTCTTACCTAAATCTTTCATGAGAACTGGCTGATAGCTCGATGGCGGATGGGATGATTGTATCAAACGCGCTTGACTACCAGTGCTGCCGACCGATAGGGTTGATGTGGTGCTGCATGGTGGATTGTGGTTTGGTTGTGGTAACGGTGTGGATAGTTTGATTGTGGTTGGGGTAGTGTTGGTGGTGGTGGTGGTGGTGGTGGTTGTAGTGGTGAGCATGTTTTGAAGCGAACAATCAAAGAGAGCATAGATAGCGAAGCGATGTCGTAAAATCGGAAAGAAAAAGTGGGAAGAAATAGAACAAAATATTATCGATTAGCCTTATAATATGTACAGGTATGATTTAAAGATGATAACTTTTAAAAGCATGACTATGAATTAAGGCAATTAAAAAATAGAAAAACGTAGGAATTCCAAGGAGAAGAAATACATACATAAATGTATCGTAAATGCCAGCAATTTCCATTTGAATAGAAAAAAATTATAGAAAAATATTTGGCGCTTGCACTTTTGATAAGTGTTTGACCGAGATAAAGAGTAAATAGAAAAATATAATAATATTTATAATGTTTTTGCGTTTCCACTTTTGCTAAGTGTTTGGTCGAGCTTCTCTTCCAGTTCGTAGTGTGCGCCTTTATGTTGTTACTCAAATGGAGGGACCCAGAGTTTACCCCGTCCGCGAACGACAAATGGATTTTATGAGAAGCTTTTTCAAGGCAAAAATATACTCGTAGGTTTGCCATTGCCTGCCAATGGGCGGCCGCTATTTAGAAAAAAACAACTTCTTTCTGTAATTTATTTGGGATGTTGCTTTGAGCAGGGATGGAACCTTGGCCCTACCGAAGGGGTAGTATGCACCTCTAACCACTGATCTAAAATATGATTATCAACAAAAAAAAAAATAAAATTATTTATTTACTGGTTAAATTACAAGAGAAGTTGGCGAGCGGTACATAACAAAGATAATGGGTTTCTTCGCCTTCAAAGGAAGGCGCCACGTGTTACGAAACGGACACTATGATGGAAATTTTGCATGCACGATTTAAGGGTATAGTTATCTTTCGCGGAAGTGACGTGAATTTTGAACCAATGTTGTGCGATTTGACACCGCTAGGTTTCCCATTGTGAGCTTTTATGAAGTTCTCCCTTAAAGGTAACATAACCCAAGCCATTTCTCAAACTCAGCCAGATCTATGCGGCAGAGCCAAAAGAAACGGCGCCACTTGGATCAAAGCCACCGTGAGAAGCCGCGGATATTTGAAGGATGTTATATTCCAAACCTGGCGGCACATACGCACAAAAAGGAAATGACAAAAAATTGGCAACCGGCTGGTTCAGTGGAGACGGCGGGGTTGTTGGTGGGGAAGACAACTACACTATGCGATACAATTAAACCACCGACTTTCGGAGATGGGACAACAACAGTCATATGGGGAACGGCACCAACTATTAGTATGTAACCAACTAACGTACAGATATTAATACTAGGGTGAGCCCAAAATTATGAGACAAGTCAATAACTATTTCAATGCGTTCAAAAGTATTAAGATGACGAAACAGACGGCAGACAGCAACAAAAATGCAAAAACAAAACCCTGTTTGTTGGTGCAGCGGAGGTGAGGTCCAACCAAAAGGTTACGAACCCACTCGCATCACCGTCTGAGCTGCCGGATATATTTTTAACCCGCCAAGTGATTGGGCTCTGAGTTCGGGATGTTAAAAGGGCGAGAAAGGAACATAGGGCAACAACTACCGACAGCACTAATGGCAAAATACAGGCAACAATACAAAGAATACTTAGGCTGTGGTCGGGATGTGCGTCGATCGCTGGGTGTTCCGCCAAGGTTATGCCACCCATGTCCGATACCGAAACAATAACCTCGATTGTGTAGCCTGGCACCACTCCCTCGATTTGCCTGCGCGACTGCAGTCTTGCGTGCCTCGTCTGACGCACAAACAAATCAAAGTGACAAAAAATCTGGCACCCGATTGGTAATCCACCAAACGTTTAATTTGTTTTAATCACTATCACTTGTAAACGCTCACAATAGGTATGTTTCCCTATTCGTGGCACACTTGGTTCTGCCCCGGTGTGCAGCTAAAAGTTGGACCGCAACCTACGCGCCGATTCGCAAAACCATCGGCCCTCAGTGCCGGTGTTGTTGCTGCCCGATATATTAGCGCCGGATCGTCAATTCTAAAAACGAATTGGGCGTTTTGGCGGTTACCACGACGGCGCATACAAACAAACATCTTGGACTTTCCCATTGCCATCATAAGGCGGACAATAAAAACGCCGCGATAAGAGAAAAAGGCGACGCCCCTGTTATGGTTTTTCGCGTCGTATTCGTTCATCGAGTGGATGACATCGAGTAATGGTCTAAGTGATCTAATAGAATCTTTGTAGAACATTTATCCGTTCTAGTGTAAGGGTAAATGTATTCATGTTAATGTTCAAGAGAGGTTGGGTCAATAAGTCATTGGAGAGTTGTGAATTGTAAAAAATGAAAGACCTAACGTAAGAAAACGTGCATTATCTAAATGGAAAGCGACTATATTCGGTCACGATAAAATTCTTAGCAATTACCCCAAAATTCAGGTCCCCGGACTACATAAAACTGCCTTTCGATCTTGGAAACAAGTTCAATGGCCTTCAAGATCACCCTCCAGCTACATGGCCACACACTCAAAAGACCTCTCATTGAATCTCTGGCAGTTACGAAAGAGGCTGCACCTTGTCTCTTCTTCTAATGTAGCCAAGAAGCTATAAGGTTAGAGGAATGCTGTGAAACATCATTAAAATTGGCGGTATAATGCAGGAAAGTTGTTAGCAAGTTAATAACTAAAATTACTGCATATATTGTGTAGGTTCCGGCCGCTATCTACCTGCAAATCATGGCTTAAATCACACATGCTCTCAGAAAGCACATACAAGTTGCTCGGAAGAACCCAAATGTATGACGACCCTACAAATCTGGTACAGCTTCGACAAGAAAGGGCCCGGCTTACTCATTTGCCTAAAACCTATTCTACAAGTGAACGGATTTATATTCAGTCACTGCTTGATGGGAAGGCTTGCTGGAAGAATTGGCCTGCCGGCTTATTATTTCTGCCGCAGCTGCTGTGACATGGAGGAAATGGAAAGCATAGAACACTGTGTCTGTCACTGCTAGCAGACGCTCAGTTCATAATCAATTAATTGTCTATCTGGTTATACTACTAGGTGAGCGGACGTACCTAACCTAAGAATTTATCTCCGGTTTAACCAATATTGGGGCGGTCGTCGCAGCTGAACGTGATACCTACTGTTGTCCCTGTGGACAGACCCAATAGAGGCTTCACGCTTCTGGGGACTTCCGTCAGTTGAGTTTGACGACAACGACCGAAATCTGGGTGGGGTTATTGTAGTTGCTGCAAAAACAACAAAATAGTCAAGGTAGGCCTTTTGACTACCTGGGGAGCTACTCTGTAATGAAAGAGCAATGCGATGAGATAGGCAAACACCACTACGGCGTATGTATGTATATATATTTCTCGTATTTAGAGCTGTTCAATTAACTGCACATCAAGGCGAAATTAAATACATAAGTATATGCCTACGGCGCAGTCCGGCCCAATTCGGACACTAGTTGGTTTTTGCATCTCCGATTTTGTTCATAATTTTTACGCCATGATACCAATTGATTCCTTTACATTTTTTTTTTGGCCAGCCGTTTTCGAGATATCGATTTTTGAAAAAAGCGCACCATGACTTTAAGAAAAATGGAGCTATTGGGACCACATTTTTAATTTTCAAAACAATTTTGTTGTATAAAATCGAAAAAATGTTCAAAACCTTTTTTCTATTAAATTTAAAAAATTTTAATATGTGTAAAAAGTTCATTTCCAAAAAGTATAGATTTTTTTCTAGATGTGGCAAATGTCTTGGCCGTCATCGATGTAACAAACCCTTATCTGAAACCCATTTCGAAATAAAAAATAGTCGCATTAAGAATGTTAAGTTCAAAAGAGCTTAAAAAAAAGACAGGGACATATCCCGCTCGAAGTATTTATAAAATGCTTGCTGCAAAAATTTATAAAATATATAAGGAAATGAATAGTTTGCGAAAACTTAAAAGCAATGAATTACAGAAATGATCGCTAATGTTTAATAGGAAGTTCGATAGTGCATGATTTGATCATTTTAGGTAAAAAGGCACGAGTTATATCTACCTTAGAGTCAAATGGTTGGGTGTACGACCCAGCGTAGCTTTCGCTTTGATTGTGCCCTGCTGGGAGTCTTCTTCTCCTTCAGATTTGGTACCCGGATCCATGCGCTCAATATCGCTCTGATGCATTTGTTGATGATGATGCATTTGTTGTTGATGATGTTGCATATGCTTTTGATGCTGCTGCTGTGGGTCTATAGAGGAGGAGATTAGGTCTATGTAGTTTGTGAGAGTAATTAATTTGGAAGAGCGCGAAAAGTTATACAAAAGATTGTATCCGAAGATTTTGATGTCGAATAAGCGAGAAAGATAAAAAAATAGTAGAGAAGTAAGAAAGCGGGTTGTAAGTTTTACTAAGCGAATACTTTTTAAGGCAGACAACGGTAAAAGAGCGAAATGCAGTTATTTAGTATAAAAAGTTGAAAGTTAAAAAAAAAACTCTTCATAAATTCATTTTATTGCCGATTCTTGAGAAATATTTATCAAAGTTCAGAGTAGGTTGGTGACACTAACTTATGAGCCTAAATATTGCTATTTAATTATATAAATAAATGTACCTATAGCATCGCCCACGGTCTTACTGCGTCCTCGGAAACCAGTTGGTTGTAGCTGCTGCTGATGCTGATGATGCAACATTGGCACATCGTCAGCCTCTTGGCTACCCGAGAGATTATCATAGTCGATGTTGCCGGCAGAATGACGTTGCGAACCGGATTTCTTTTTGGGTTTACCTAATGTCTGTGAGCCTTGAATGATTGTTATCTGCAAGGTAAATATAAATTTCGTACAACTCAAACTTAGGCAGAGTATAAATTTATGCAAGCATTAATGCCAAATTATGTGCGCCGAGACCTGTTGTTTTGGCCGTTCCAGCGTCTGGGAACTACCCGAACCGCCACCTTGCGACGAAATTCCCGAAACTGAGCCGGAACTACCAAATCCTTTCATCGGAATTGACATGTTGCGTACACTTTCGCGTATGATCTGACGTATGGTTTTGAGGAATGCGTTACGGAAGTCTGCCGTGCTGTTCGAGAGCACGTAAACCTTTTCGGAACGGCGCTGCAATTGCGAGCGTAAGTGTATCAATTCCCATAAGAAATGTGAGTCCATGTCTTTTGCTGAAGAGGCGCGCACTTGCACCTCGGTGACTGGTATGAGCACTTGGTAGCGTATGATTTCGACTTCATTGGGGGCGTTTTTACTCGAGACACCCTAAGTAGATAAGAAAGTGCTTTAGTAGTTTCAACGGTACTTAAACTATGGATCCGATTTTTTACTATCTTACCATAAGTTTCTTCTTTTGACGCAAACGTTCTTTGCAAAGGAACACAACCGCTGATTTAAAAACAAAGCACATAGCATGCAACTCCAAACCCTTCTTGATTTTGCCAAGGAAATCAGAAATATTCAGCCACTCAACGCCGCCATAATAGAGTAGATCACCTAGATTGGCGAAATAAATGAAATAATTTTGGTTAAATAGTGTCTAGAGGGCGATTAATTGCTTTAATTGCTATTTATGATTGGCAGAAAACCCTAAAAAATGCTGAAAATAATAAAGCTGTCGAAAATATATAAAGTTTTTTGATCGAAGCCACAATATTTATAAATATTTCTAGACTAAAGCATTACTTTGAGTCTCTCTTCCGAAACGATTATGGACTCCAAACTAAATTAGAAAAGAGATGCGGAGAAGAGAGCTAGAAGGGTCTAGCACAGAGGTTCCCAAACTTATTTTTCTCGTAGACACCTTTCAAAACTTTGCTGGTTTCGGTGGAGCTCTGATGCTCATTTCTAACATATTCCCAAAGCTCATCAAAAAATGTGAAGATTAAGAAGAAGTGGCAAAAATAAAAATAAAATAAGTTCACAAGTGCGGCAAGAGCCCTATATACCACTCAAAAAATTTAAGCTAAAAAATAGGCTATCAAGTAACCGTTTTGGTTCTTTACTATCGAAACCAGATAAATTTTAGTGGACCCCCACTTACAACTCGTGGACCCCCATATTTTTTGCACGCCAACGTAGACCCCTGTTGAGTCTCCCGTGGACTACTGGGTGTCCACCTGCACCACTTTAGCGAAACACTGATCTTGCGGGATTCTGCAACTGCGCATGCATTTATTCTTTTTTTGAAAATAATGGAAACCGTCGGAGAATATCACCTATGGTATGAACGCCACAGTCATCAGACCAACTGAACCCAATGAAACCTAGTATGGCGGAAAGCTATAGACAAAGACATGCTGGTAGCAGTTAGTAGTGCGCTCCAGAAGGGGAATCCAAAGGAATGATGGTGAGTTATTAAGGTCATCATGGTCGCGGTTCAGTAGCAAGACGGAAGCATGCTAAGAATGGACAGCTACGTCTCCGAGCGGAAGTATGGAATTTCCCATACACGTCTTCCTGAGTTAATTTATTACATATCGTCGCCTGCATAAAAGATTGTCGTAAGCGCCATTTTGACGATGTTTGGTTATAGATGCAGTTACATATTTTAAAATATGATCTTTTGATTGGTGTTATCAGTTAGTGGCTACAAAATTGTTGACAAATGTCCAATAAGATACAATTTTATTAAAAATAATAATTAACAATAAACATTAAAAAACAATAATTCAAAAATATCTTGAACTAGTAACCAGAGCACTAGAATAATATCGTAATAACGTTCCCACAAAAGAACCAAACGGGAACAAAAGTATTGGGTGCTCTTTGAACGAGAACAAAATGAAAACAAAAGTTTCGAGCACGTTTCCGTAAAGAACAAAATGCGAACAAAACTCTTGGGAAGAATAACAGAATGATAACGAAATTTTCGGGAACGTTTTCAATGAGAACGAAAGTATCGAGAACGTTTTTAAGGAGGATAAAATAAGAATAAAAGTCTGGGGAACATTCTGCTAGAGAATATAACGAGAACAAAAGTTTCAACGTTAAGAATAAGATGGGCGTATGCATATTGCGATGAAAAATCGTTTTAGTGAGAACCACTTTTTTTAATTCTATCTGAACTGCTCATTCACAGAAAAATTTTTAAGTTTCTATGCAAGAAAAGTTTGCTTCTTTAGTCTTTCGTTGATGTAATTTGCATAATTATCTTACATTCTTCGCGAATAGTTCAGATTAGTTTCCGTTTCGTTCTCTGGCAGAAAGTACCTCAGACTTTAGTTCCCAAATTGTTATTCGAGAGAAAGTTCTTACGACTTTTGTTCCAGTTTAGTTTTTTTCCAAAAAGTTTTGGAGACTTTTGTTCGCATTTCGTTCTCTAAGAAATGTTCCCGAAAATAATGTTCGCAATGTGTTCTCTTTGGGAACGTTCCACAGAGTTTTGTTCTTATATAATTCCCATTGAAACCGTGCTCGACAGTTTTATTCATTCTGTTTCGATCATAGCTTTTTTTCTCGGTCCCTGCTAGTAACATTCCCCGAGTCCTAGGAGATAATCTATTGTTGCGTTTTTGAGAAATTGCATTCCAAACTTCAACCGCGATTTCACCAAATCCGCCGAAAGTAACATACGAAAATCTTTTATCCAGGCGACGATATACAAGCGGAAGCCCTGGTTAAAATTATTTCTGTTCTAAGTGTGATTAAAAAGCTTTTGTTTGCATTACTTAAATGTATTGTCGCCGCCGGGGTAAAGGTTGCAAACTCCATTTTTCGGATCTTATCATAGCGGTGTATATCTATAAGATTTCCCTAGGTGACACACGTTCTACCAAAGATCTTTTTACATTGCCAGAACGCTGTTAAGGCTTTGGAGCTCCATTGCTCAACATGAGACTTCCATAAAAACTTGCTCTTTAAGACTACACCAAAATACTTTACTTCGGAAGAAATTTCAATAATGACTGTTTTAAAGGCAGGGGTAATAAAGCCGTCCAAATTTCTCTTTCTAGTGAAGAGCATAACGCTAGCTTCGGTGGGGTTAGCGGACAGCCAATCACTCCGTACCAAGTCTCAATCATACTCGGTGTTATTTGTGCTTTCCTGCTGACAGAGAAGGGCCTGCAATAAGGCAGGTAATATAATCTACATTGACCCGTGCGTAGATATTAGAGCCGTTAATTTTGACCAGCAGGGAACAAATTATAAAGCACCAGAGAAAGGTAGAAAGCACACGGTTCTGAACTGCGCACGTGACATATTTATGCCCTTTTGCCTGACTCCTAACGAATCTCTGCGCGATCATTGTGCGAATCTATGTACATAATTTACCAGCACAGAATCGAATTCATGTCTTAGTTGCCGAGTGGTTTTTAGTGATAGCATTGCGAATTCTGACAACCATATTTTGCACAGCGGTCTCATAAGATTTCCCCACCTGATAAGCACGTTTATGCAAAGACAGAGGATGATGTGAAAGCGCCTCCAAGTATATTCAGACAGGCAGCAAATCGAGCAATTAGCGAAGCTTTCTCGTTTAAGGCACTAATTGAGCTCGATTCATCATACAAAATTTCAACAATTGACATGACAATGACAATTCATAATTGCCCGATTAGTGCTTAATTGCATGCCAATTGAATGCATTTTTTCATGCAACCTTCCTGGTTATGTTTAACTTAGACTTTGAGGTATGTTTATTGAACAAATAGCAGTCAGCTGTTCATTCCCGGTCCAATTTTACAGCTGATATTCCATCATATATATTTTTATGTGCATATATTAAGGAAAATAAGAGTTAGTTTTTCTTTTCGATACCATATCAAATTCTGGATTCCCATTAAACATATTTGGCTATAAAAAGAATATTTTCCAGCAGTTTGAGACAAATTATGTTTTCGAAAAGGTGAATCACTTTCTTACTGGTGTAGTCAACTACTTTTACCACCCTTTTGTATCATTTGCATGCCCACTAGAAAATGCGTTGAAATGTGGATAAAAATAAGAACTGATTTCCTGAAAAGTGCTTTGACTACGCTCCAAATTTACCTAAAATGTTGTGTTTGTTCCGAAACCACTTTCAAACTAAATAAAGGTACCATTGTACCAACTTTTTCATCACTGTAGCTAATGGAGCAGCTGACTGCGCGTCGATAATCGAGCAGCTGTTTGTAGCTCAATTAAATTTCTGTCTGAACTTAACATAATAGGCCTGAAGCTATTACGGCTAGTAAAGTCGTCTGCTAGTATTCATGATTCATCTTAATTTCTTGTATTATTTTTAATAAAAATTTTTACTGAAGATGTCTACTTAGTATGAAAACTTCTAGCTCCAATTATTTTCGCGTAGATGTGAAATAAAGCCTGCTAACTTCTTTTTTATTTATAACTTTTGGCATTAGCTTAAGTATAAAAAGTAAAAAAAGTAAAAATTATAACTTTAGCGTAAGAAAATTATTTTATTATTTAAAAGGAGTTACCAGCTTTTGCGACCGTGATGACAATCTATATATATATAGTTATTTGGGACATATTATTTTTCAGACAAGTGCTTATCTTATTCTAAAACATAAATTTCTTAAACAAAATTCTTAGCCCATTTTGACTAAGAATGCGTCCATTCTATTTGCCACTACACGTTGAACTTAAACAGGCGTAATGGCCTTCGTAAAGGATATGGCAGTAGAAAGATGATGAATAGCTATCTACGTTTTTTTGATTGCCCTTCAGCTACAAAGCTATTCTACATATAAATAAAAAACATTTTTTATTTCATAATTTTATGATTGGCTCCTATACTACGACTGAATAAAATAAATAAAAATACATATGTATATCCATTAGAGAATACGTCATTGCACACACCAGTAACCTCACCTGGACTCAAATCAATGGGTTGCTTGCATGACTTCTGATGTTGTCGGAACAAATGATCGAATATAGCACCATATTCCTCGTGAATTCGTTGCATTTCATTGATATGCTCGGCCACTTTTTCCATGCCCTTGAGGGCCTCTGCAATGCAAACGAATAAAAACACAAAACAAAATAAATAAATACAGGCAAATAAATCACAAGTGGCTACATATACAAAAGGTAAAAGATTTATTTATGTTACTTATTAAAATCATATCATTAATTAAGAGGAAAAATTCAAGTGTTATCGAAGGCCATTGGTTGGTTATAAAAGAAAAAAAAAATATACGTGCATTTCACGCATGTTAACGACGCACAAGTACTTACCGCACAAGTGTAGGTGTTCATCGGCTCGTGAATCGGTTAAATTCCGTAACTGTTGCAAAAGCAAAGGATATTTGAGAATGCGCTGTATTGGTTTGATTAAGTACGATTCCAGAGTGCTGCTATGTTGCTGCTTCGGATTACGTGCGGCAAGGAACTCCTGTAGTGCGTGATTACCTTCATCTGTGAATAAGGGGGAAAACATTAAAAAGGTAGAGAACATAAAGCAGTTAACACAGAAAATATTTAGATAACTCGCACTAGGTCATGTATATACTATGTAGATACGTATGTAAGCCCAAGGTGGCTAATGAACAAGGCCAAAAAATAAGCAAGAAAAACTCAATTTTTAGCGCTAAGATAAGCACTAAAACGTTATGCTTGAAAATACGCTCGAGAAACAACATACAAATTTAAGTACAGTTTAATGTTTAATGCAGTTAATTTCAATGATTGAAAAATTACAATGGACAATAAAGTAAAGAATAAGAAAGATCTGCGCTGGTCATTCAAGCGCGTTGAACAGACGGATATCCACTGATGTGAATGGGGAGGATTTAAAAATATATACATACATATTTTTAGTGCTGTTAATGTATCGATGTAGTTATTAATTTTTTATTGTTATAAAAAATAATGCGGCTTATATTACACATAGATGCGAATCCTTATCTATTTTTAAAACTGAGTATATATATTTTTTTAATATTCTTTATTCTCACTTATTTTCGTCAATGGGTTGGTTCAGAAGGCACAGCTTGAGCGCAACCGTTGCTAAAGAAATCAGTAGAGTCATCAGAGTCATCTGATCGCCTTGATACATTAAATAGCTGTCAAATTCAACTCTCAAAGGTACACAAAACATGTTGACTCAAATGATCCGAAAAATATTACAATCATCTAACACGCAACTGTTCAGTTGATCATAAGTACACAACAACGCGTTCAGAAGGTGCAATCACAACAGTTACTAACCTGTTGCGCCTTCTGAACGTGCCCAATAACACCAACGCCTTCTCGTAGAGACAAACCTTTGGTTTACAATTTTTGTATGCTAACCGAAATGCATTTGAAGTTAAGAGTTAATAAAAACCAAATCTGTTTTTACCAGGAACCGAGAACAAACGGTATGATCGAAAGTAAATGTAGTTCTCGTAGTTTTGTTCCCAAGAACGCACAGTCGAGAACGTTCTCAACGCGAATTATATACGAACAAAACACTGTGGAATGTTTTCAAAGAGAACAAAATGATAACAACACTTTCGGGAGCATTTATAAGAAAAAAAAAATGGGAACAAAAGACTCCGTAACGTTTTGGAAAAGAACTAGACGGGAACAAGAGTGTAAAGAACTTTTTCTCGAAGAACAATTTGGGAATTAAAGTCTCAGGAATTTTCTGATAGGCAATGGCAAACCTCCGATTGTATTTCTGCCATGAAAAACAGCTTCTCATAAAAATACAATCGCCATTCGGAGCCGGCGTAAAACTGTTGGCCCCTCTCCTTTGTGTGACAACATCAAAGGGCACGCCACAAATCGGAGAAGAAGCTCGGCCAAACAATAACATATGTGTAAGCGCTAATCTATTATATTATTATTATTGTTAGTAAGTCAATGAAAGAATTAGAACACGAAATTTGATTGCAGAAAAAATGATTTTTTTCATAAATGGACAGTTTAACCTAATGATAAACGTTCAGGAAATTTAAATGATCCAGATTTCCAGGGGGAACGGGTATTTCATAGCAGCACGTAGACTTCCCTCTCATTGTTAATGCCAACTTCTCTAAACTTTTATTCTCGTTTTGTTCTCTAGCAAAACGTCCTCCATACTTTTGTGAAAAACATATATTTAATACTAGCGCCGGGTATTTAATGTTCGGCTCCGCCCGAACTTAGACTTTCTTACTTGTTTTATTTTATTCTTTTATAACTTTAGGAAGTTTTCAGATAGAATGTTAATATTAACGGCAATGAAAGTTGACACCAAACACAACATACCTGTGATGTTTCAAAAGTGTGCCATCGATTTCAAAAAAATTGTAGTATGCAGAATATCTGTCGCAGCATAAGGAATGCTGTAAAAATATATTTCGCGTTGATATTTATTTTTTTTTTAACTAATATGACTTAACTGAAGCCGCGCGAGTAAACGTGTTAAATGACTGTGCATGGGGCGTAAACGTTACGTACAAAACTGCGGGCATATAAAAGGGAGTTGTTATTTTGACGTTTTTGATTATATCTTTTTTAAGTTTTAATTTAAATACATTTTCGCAATGAAATCTTGTCCTTTATGCAAAATTGAAGATAATGCACTGGGTAATGTAATTGTGCCACCAATTTCGTTTTTATCGAAAAATGAAGCAACTCCTGTGAATTGCTCATATACATAGTTCCCCTTATTAAGCGACTTAAAAAACCGGAGCTTATATATTTGGAGTGTATATTTTCATTTTGTTTAAATCATAGTTACAAATACAAAATTTTGCTAAATTGAGTGCCGTGTTTACTATGAAAACAAAATAATGCTAGACCCTAGAACACATCCTATGCATTTACACAAAAACGACTGAGGTATTTCAGAGCTCCAGAGTTTAATAAGCTTGAAGACATGAAAACATTTCGGCTTCAAGCGCTACTGAAATTCTCAAAAAGTGTTGATAAATTATGTCTACTTCGAATCAGGGCCGTCGAGAGAAAACTCGGGCCCGGGACTAAAAGATCACGGGCCCCTATATAAATTTGCATTAATTTAAAAGCATGTGGCCCAAACCGCCGAAAACCAAACCGAGGGGAACATTGTTTTCAGGTTTCGCAGATTTTTGATTATATCTGGGTCATACATATTCTGAGGTATCAGACAATATAAATATTTACACGAATCTCCTAAATTGCCCTTGTGGCAAGATTTGTGAGATTTGGTAACCCCGATCTCCAGGCATCGAGATTTATGCATAAAAATCACAAAATCTTTTTTTAAAACCACAGATTTGTAAAATAATAGCTAGAGAAAATACCTGCTCTGAAGGCAATGCTTTCAAAGAAAAAATTTGAGTGCCAGAAGGTAGGAGGTTTTGCAAAAACAACGACGATATGCTTTCTAACTCATTAAGTCATGTTTCAATAGCCATAGTTTTCGAAGGAAAAATTGTAAAGCATCACTCGAAGGCGCATTCTGAGGGGTAATGGTCTGATTATGCATACTTATCATAAATTTCAAACTGTAATTTTGTATGTACTCCATTGGCCAGTAATTAGCAGAACCTGTAAAAACTGTTGAGTTTAGATTTTGCTTAACATTTTCTTAAGTGAGATTTCAATTGAACTGGTACAAATGGTTGTGCGAAGTTATGCGATGTATGCATAATCAGATCTTAAGAATAGTACTAAATGGCATAGAGCAAACAAAAGTTTCCATTAAACCGTTTTTCGTGTACTTAACCGCGAAAATCCTCAACATCTTGGAGCAGTTGTGAGCTCGAGCTCGAGTTCTAAGCAGATAATTACTTCTGAAACGACCTCAGCTGCACAGCAACAGAAACTTTCAAATCTGTATTCATAATCATCATGTTCTTAATTTCTTTGGATTACATGTCAAATCGCAAGTGTACTGAATTCATAACACTTATTGCATAAAACAGACTACAAGTAATTTAAAAACCTAATTATAATCGCACAGGTTATAATTAGCAGTCTTTTTCTGTAACGTAACAGTCCGACTATTTTTTGCAAATATTGACCTCAAAATTAATTTTATCAGTTCAATAAATACGTAGTTCTTGAGTTATATAAGAAGAGAGACTTTTTCGATATTACAAAGCAGTTTTAAAAAGTACTTCCCAAAATTGTAATGCCACAGTCCGCTGTTGAAACATTTATAACTCCTAAACAACAGGGTACCTCCTCCATTTTGGAATTTTAGGTATACCTATGTATATTAAATATTTATGCTTTCAGATGCAAACTATCCGAAAGTTGTTTTCTAGCAAATTTCAGCGGTATTTGAAACCCACTATGTTAGATTTTCTTTAATTTATAGAGTCAGAAATAATCAGCACGAATCGTAATATATTTATAATATTTATATTAAAAGCCTCTAACGAAGGAGCAATTATATTATAAAAAATAACAACAAGTTATGGTTCTGATATTTCGGGCCCCTTAAGAATCCCGGGCCCGGGTGGATTCACCCCTTTTCCCCCTCCCTCTCGATGGGCCTGCTTCGAATATACATACTTAACTAAAACTTCTATCACCATTTGGCATCAATAGAGAAGTATTGGTATATTTGGGTGTGGTGTGCCAGCCAGAAACAATCTCAGCCAACCTTCATTCATATGCTTTTATAGAGTGTTATTGGAGTACTTATATTGAAAAAATTGCAAGTGCTATGGTGTTTTCTCTTCTACCGAAAAGTGTTGCCTTCTCAGTGCCCTCAACGCAGAAATACTAGGAGAGGGCAATGAAAAGGCAATTTTTTTTCTAAAAAAAAGAAAACGCCATTACAAAACGTATTATCCCAGTAATGGTTATAAATTTTTTTAACTTTGTTATTTCAACATTCACGCCAACAACGATAAATGTTTAATGAACACTTTTTCTCTTGAGGAACTTTGACTTGAATATGTTTACCAGCAAACATTTTTTCACTTTAGTATTTAATTTCGGTAGAAAATTAATTTCTGATTATGAACTTTTTTCCTGCTGTACGTGTTGCAATCATGTAAATGTGTATGTATTTATATACACATGTAGGTTCCAACATTTTTATTATATTTTCATTAGTTCATACGGCTGTCTACTTATCGCACGCAGCTTCTTTGCTTTGTGCACGCGCCTGTGTAAATATGTTTGACTTTTTGCTGGTCTATTCAGCCGTCTGTTTATTTACTCCTTTTAATTTTACTTATTTTTCCTACCTGCTGATGATTTCTCTTTTTGACGTTAAGATTTTCACTCTCACCTTTTAGCTGTGTTATGTATGTATATAATTATAAATTTTTTCGAGAGGTTGGAAAGTGGAAAATTTTTATGTCGGTAATTCTTGTTGAGATAATTATAGATGTGAAAGGCTCGTTTGAAATGTTTACATATTTGCGTGGTATTGAGAGAAATGCTTAAACCGGTGTAATTTGAAATTATTAAAATATTTTAAAGTTTAAGAAAATGGTAGACTGAATGTACGAAAGTTTTAATCATACGATGTTTTCGTTTCTTCCAAAAAATGTTGCCCTTTCATGTTGCGAAATTTTTTTGATGTTACACTCAATTCTGTTAAAGTGCATGCTTTCTATATTTATCCTTGCCGAGCTCACGCATTTCATTTTAAGCAACAGTCTGATTAAATTGGGCCCTGAGCAGCGATTCTCCTCGATTTTTACTTCCCATGCAACCCGGATCCAGAAAATATCCGTTTAAAGGATATGAGTGTGAGGATCGCCTTCTTCGCGCCATTGAATCTTTCAAGCCCTTTAAGGCGCCGGGTTCGGACGGCACAATACCAACTCAACTGCAGGGGTCATGTCCAGGAGTCTTGGATGTTCCCGCACGTATCAACAAGGGACTTCAGGCCGATCTGTTTCTCCTGAGGACTCTAGAGAGATATGCACTAAAGAAACGTTATTCTAATGTAAGGACAGGTCCGTTTAAGGAATCCAGTAAACCTTTTCGCAGAAGGAATTCGCGCTTGGTGGCTTCCTTGATACAGAGGGGGCTTTCAAAAACGGGTTACCTTAGGCTATTGTAAACACCCTAAACAAGCTAAAGTCTAAGCAGACATTATAAGGTTTATTTGCCGCATGCTTTGCAACAGAACCGTTGCGGCAGAATGGGGCAGCGCTTCAATTCGAAGATGTGTAAGTACAGGTACCCCGCCGTTGCTTTGGGTTGTTGTCCTTAATGACATGTAAGTGGCTCTGGAGGAATCCATGGTGGCAAAATCCTTATGACTACGTGTAGAACGGGTTCGGTCCAGGGAGCTCTTGAGAATACCACTGGAGGGAGTTCTAATTGGTCATTACGTCATGGGTAAGCATGCAGTAAGGCTGAATATCACAGATGACCCTTACCGCACCAGCTGTATGGAGAATGGTGTAGTGAAATCATCTCAACACATGCTGCTCTGGTGCTATGCCTTTGCGAACCTATAGTTCAAGCATCTCGGGTTGCATTTCTTTCACATATCCGATGAGCTTTCGGGAATAGATATCTGTCGTTTGAGGAGCTGGCTACGTTACAGATGGTATGTATTAGGGTGATTGACACAGTTTTTCCAAACCGGTTTTCATAGTTTTTTTTTTTGGAAACCTATAGGCCGCTTTTTTGCAATCTTGATTTTTCGAATATCCAATAAACCAGATTTTTTTTATCGAACAACCCGTTTGTTTTTTTCATTTCATACAAATCTTGACCTCTCATTAATAGTTTTGAGTTTTTCGAAGTTTTCACAACCGCGACCTTCAACGATACATTAAGGTTACAAAATGGTTCTATCATTTGGGAAACCAATGGAAAGGAAAAAAGCTAAGTGGCATCGCAATGGGTCAAAGTAGACTTACAGCCCTATTCCGGTTTTGCAATAGAATGACAATTGATCATCCTTCATTGTCGTGATTTTGTCATTGTCGTTGCACGTTGCTATTCCTAACAAAAAATGACAAGCGAAAAGCTTTTGTCAACTTACCATGCATGGTGAAAAGTTCATTGTTGTAGAAACAGCTGGTCAACGCTATTATTTGCAAAAAATATGAGCGGTGAAACACCAGAAAAGTGAGTATTTGTGTGAAATGGATAAATTCGTATATTTATAACATTTATAAACATTTTAGACGTGCAAAATATGAGCGGACGACGCAGGAGCAGCTGCAATTTTATGTGCAGTTTTGTAGGGAGCATCCGTTGCTGCTCGTCTTCCACAAGCACGGCTGCGCAAATAACTAAAATTTGTGCTGCCATTGAAATTAGTTGATTTTTATATTTTTTTCACAAATTTATTAAATTGTCGCACTTTTTAAACCAACACAAACATATGTTTTTGCCTTGTCACCTGCCCAAAAGGTCATGACAATAAAAATGACAATTGGCATGATTCGAGCTTTTGAATTTTGCTGCGAATACCAAAAAGCTGCAATTGTCATTTTTATATCAATTGTCATCGCGGTGAGTTTTGTCAGTGTGGCGGAATAGGGCTGTAAGTGTGTCTCTCTGCCGGTTCGTGCAGATTGACAACCACTGTAACCTAACCTAACCTAAGGCTTTTTCCAGTTTAAGGGAAACCACGTAAATAGTTTTAAAATTATATCCTAGGTTATTTTAGGATAAAAAGCTTTTCATATTTGATAATAATAAATGAATGTTTGGCGCTTAAAGGTTTTCAACATTGTTTGGCCGTGCTTCTTCTTCAATTCGTATTCTGTTTGTTGATGTTGTGACGCAAATGGAGTGATCCTACACTTTTACTCCAACTCCGAAGAAGATTTTTTATGGCAGAAGTACACTCGGGGGTTTGTCATTGTCTGCCGAGGGGCGACCGCTATTTGAAAAACCTTTTTTGATGTTGCAGAGACCAGGAAAGAACCCTGCATGGGCTGCCCGTGTGGCAGTAGGCACATCTAAGCACGCGGCCACGGCGGCAAGAACACTACTCAAATCCAAAAAAAAGTCAGAAAAAATGCAATAATTTAATGTTAAAATAAGACCAAATGTGAATTTTTCACAGATTTCTATTTGTTTTACTTTTGCTCTAAAAAAACGTTGAACTTATTTTGCTTTGCTCTTTTATAAATAAAAGCTGTCTTAACTTCTGTTAGTTTTATAGCAGTTTGAAATTCGTACCAACATAATCATTTTCACTATATGAAAATTATGCAAAATAAAACCGTTTTTTTCGCTTTTTCTTAATTTCAAAATCGGGAACCAGTTTTTTTCAAATTGCAATTTTTCGAAGAACACGAAAACCGGTTTTTGAAGAAAGCCGAATAATCGAACACCTTAATATGTATGGTATACCTGAAGTTACTTCTTTTGCAAGCAAGTGCTCTCATTCACAGATAAATATTCCTGCTTCTGGCCTCCACAAATGTCGTTTGAAAACATTATGCCTAATGAAGATCCAGTTTAAAACATTTTGTTTTTTTTTTTTTTAATTTAAAACGTTGTCCTAAAACTGGTGGAGTTTGTACATAATAACGTCTACAAATAAATACAAGCGTAAGGAATTTTGTTTTAATTAACAAATAATATTCAGCCCATTTGCATTTCGGCCGGCTCGGGCTGTGCTTCCCCAGCCTGGGTTGTGCGCCTATCCGCCACCACAATACGCACCTTGTTGTTCCCCAACAAATTCTTGCTTTGATACAATCAACTTTGAATCAAAAGTGAATGAAACATACACTCATGGAAGTACTTATGTATGTACATATGTATGTTTCAACATCAGGGGTTTACTTGCGGCTGCCATGACATATGACTGGTTTTATGTTTACGTTGAGCCTGCTTTTGTATAATTTTAATTTTGCAAGACTTTAAATGAGGTCAGTCTTTTTGTATAAATTAAATTAAAACTTCACATTCCATAATTTTTTTCAGAATAATTTTTTTTTTGCTTGTGCATGGCAAAAAATGTAATTTCGCGCTTTGCTTTCCGCTTTTGTAAGCCTAGGCGTATTCACTGCAATTAGTGCTTGCGGAAGTGGAATAAGCAGTGACAGTATTATGTATATCCATATATGTATGTATGTACATACATATGCACATAGAAATGTAAATAGGTGTATAGTTTTGTATATACGTGTGTAATTATTTATTATTAAAGTATTTAATGTAAAAAGAAAAACCTAAATTTTATGTAAGCGCAATGTTATTCATACGCCCACGCAACCGTCTAAAGTGCTCTCAAAATTGGTTTTATAGATTTTTTAATACTCTTGATAAAATTAATAATACGCAATTTTGTTTTTAAAGTCTTATCTTATTATATTAAACGAGCAATTCTTGTATATATACATATATATATATATATATATATAAATATCCATAGGGCTCTCGGAAACGGCTCTAACGATTTTGATGGAATTTTGTACACAGATAATGTTTTGGATTTTAAGGTTATCAGAATAGGCATTATCTCCGAGAAGACTCGTATAAGGTTGCCACCTATTCGAAATTAGTTACACATTAATTAAAACATAATAATATGGGTATCAAATGGAAGGTATTTCAAAGATTCCTAATTAAAAAATATTTTTAATAGGGTTGCCACCTATTTTGAATCGCAAGTTTATTTAATTTTTTTTTTTAGAAAAAAAGGTAAAATATTATTATTCATGGGTACCAAGAGAAGTTTCTTATACAATGCTCTCCCGATATATAAAACGTTATCACTTAAGATAATAGTGTAAGGTTGCCACTTATTTTCGATGCTTCACAATTTATCTAAAATATCGCAATATGGATATCAAATGAAAGGTATTGTTGAGAACTTTAGTCTGAAAATATTTCGGTGAAGGTTTCCACGCTTCTATGTAATACAAATTTGTAATTAACAAAAATTTCAATCAGAATTTTTTGTAAGTATACGCAGAACATACACGCCCAAGATTTGTACTATTAATTCCAGCGTTATTCGGAATGGGGTTGCCGCCTAATTTTAGAGTAAGAAATTTACTTACTAGATATCGCAATCCAATTTCTTTTTTAATTTCAAAATATTTTTTTAAAGCTATCCAAATCTTGAAAACTTTAAAAAGTATATGCACTCCCGGCAAAGCTCAGTCAACCTGGTACTGAACATTTACTAGTCTTATGAGCTTTAAACAGAGCACGTTGGACTTAACTTAGCACAAATATGGTACTTATTATAATATATTATTTGCGGGTTATGGTATTTAATTTCGAACCCTGTATTCAAAATTAGGTTAATTTATTGCTAAGAATGTAGGGAACATTAACAAAAAAAAAATTATATTTGGCACCCACATATTTATTAAGTCCTTGATCGAGCTTCTCCTCCAATTTTTGGCGTGCGTCTTGATGTTATCGCACAACTGGAGGCGTCCTACAGTGGTACAGCTTTATATGTTTTTTGAAAAAAAAATTAGAAGGAATCGCCGTAGAACGTCCATTTTCCGTACGTAACATTTATGAACATAAATAAAGGACCAACGAAAAATTTGCATGATCGATTTATTTTAAAACATACCACCCATACAAACCTAACCTCAAAAAGGTCATAAGAAGCGTGCCGATGAACATATCATTCCGAAATTTTGCCCATATGTAATAATATTTAGGGGATTCTCAAGACGTGTTAACAGTCGTAAAATCTTCAGCCTAACATTTGTTTTATATTATATATTTTTTATCAGATTAAAAATATTTCGGTGCAGTTTGAAATCCTGTAAAACCATTTTGATCATTATTTTAGATAAAAAAATGCTAAGCTTAAGATTCTACGATGGTTGACACGTCTTGTGAATCCCGTCATTATAACTAAACATCCAAAAAATGGGAGTAATCGGTTAACCTAACCCCAAAAACGCCTTAAAAATACCACAAAAGCCATGATTACTATATAAGGTAACGATAAAAGTCGCAAATATGCGCCAATTTTTTTTTTCAGGATCGGAAAGTAAATATTTGGTTATTTCATTTTTTTTTATAGTAAGAAGACGAAGGAAACATAGCTTTTGTTCATCAAAATGTCAAAGTTAGCAATTATAAAGTGTAATTTTTGTCTTGTTTATATTTATTAAAATATCTGGTCTATTTTGTCTAGTAGACAGTAGTAGTAGTAGTAGTAGAGTAGTAGTAGTAGTAGAGTAGTAGTAGTAGAGTAGTAAAGTTATAAGAAAAAAAAAACATATTGCTTAAGTGAACAAAAATCTCAATCAGTTTTAGTTGAATAAAATTCGACTGAGTTTTGTTGCTTCTATTTTGTATAAATTTCGTACTACTGAAGTACCGCTGTGCGTCCTACTGGTTTATGTCGCCTTGGAATTGGAGAAGGTTTTTCGCAAGAAGCTTCTTCACGGCAGTAATATACTCAGAGGAAGAGTGGAAGAGCCCTTTTAAGGAAAGAGCGCTGTTAGATTTTTTTTTGGATGTTCATCGGGCCAGAAATCGATACGGTATCCCATCGGGTGGACTTATGCGCCTCTAACCATTCAGACTCAGTACACAAAACATACTACTTTTGTTTAAATTTCGCTTTGACTTTTTTGGTAATGCGGCAGACTGTGAAGGAGAATATTTATAGTATTTGTACACACGATGGTACAGATACCAGCGTCAATATTGCCTTAGTTATGTAATATTTCCTATTGCGTATTTAATCTTTTTAATAACATTCTCACATCCTTTGAATTTAACAAAACAAGCTGTGGCAGTAAAGTATCAGACAATTTTGTAAGGCATTGAATGACTTCGAAAATACTGCAGCCATTAAATTTCTGCCGCTTCTTAATACAATGGCACTTATTTGAAAGTTACAAAGGCATACATACATATGTATGTAAATATATGTACATATGTATTTGAAATCTACAGGTTCTGTGTATAAGTGCAACACTAACTACATCTCTGATGTTGCACAACTAAATGAGCTGTATGTATATTAAAATAAATTAGTACTCGCACTCGTGTACATCAATGAATTCGTATGATAGCCAACTACTACAACAAACAAATGCATATATTGCATCCTGAAACGAAAACATTATTTATTTAGTGAGAATGTTGAATTAATGTATATTAGGTTTATAATATATGTTTATGTTGCTAAAATTACAAAATTAAATTAAAATTTTACATATTTTGAGTAGGACGTCAGTGTTCTGTGTAAAGAATTGGCTAAAAATGTCACATCTGATTGATTGACTCCCTACTTTTTCACACTAGCGGCACCTACATACATACATATCTGAGCAAATCTCACAAGTTTTTTAGTGTCACTTCCTTCTCTTTCCACAAAAAAAACCGTTAAAATTTCTTTCCAGATCCAAAAACAAGTAAAATAAAAAATAAATCAAGCATTTGTTTGAAAAATTTTAGCCTTAAAATGTTTATTTAGGCGAAAAAGTACCGAAATCACTAATTTTCTCATTGTAACTCGAAAAATCATAATTGGTTTTTAGTAACTTTTGGAAGTTTTCCAACACAATATTCATATTAGAGGCAATGGACGTTGGCATCAAGTGCAATATATTTGAGAAGTTTCAAGAGTGTGCCACAAAAAAAAAATGACAACATGCAGAATATTTGTCGCAACTGTTTTGCAAATTTTGGAATTTTATGATTTTTTAATTTTAATA
Source organism: Rhagoletis zephyria (assembly GCF_001687245.7). Lineage (NCBI taxonomy): Eukaryota > Metazoa > Arthropoda > Insecta > Diptera > Tephritidae > Rhagoletis > Rhagoletis zephyria. The sequence continues at coordinate 392,869 of NW_016157217.1, read as the reverse complement.
ATTTAAGATATTTCAAAATGTTAAAAATAAACGATAGAAATATCACTCCTGCCAAAGCGAACGAATCTAGTGTAATAAAACTAGTGTGCCACAAAATTAAAAAAAATTTACATTGAATAAAATATGACTAAGATTTTTGCAATTTTTATTAGCACGCCCGAAATTCATTCTAAAAGTGTTATACACATAAAGAAAGTAATAAATATGTGCATAAGGAATACTGTGTAAAAATCTTCCACGCCAATATTTAGGTACTTTTAAATTTTATGACTTTTAAGTTGAGAGAACTACGGGTATATGAGCACGAGTTGTTATTTTTACTTTTTTTAGTTATCTTTCTTAAGTTTTCACTTAAAAACAATTTCACGGTGGAATCTTGTTGTTTACACAAAACAGAAGAAAATGCATTGTCTCAGATAATTGCGCCACCATTTGCGACCAAAACATACTTTTGTCGAAAAATATGACTCGTGAAATTTGCTTATATCCGCACCCACGTAAACCGCACGCTTTACAATTCGCATCAAGTCATACAGGGGTACATACATACATCCCCCAATATGACCAGAGAGAGATTTGAACAAGAATCACATGGCTCGCAACTATTTAGTTACATCATTCCCCCTTACCTCCACTGAAGTCACCGTCGGAAATGAATGGGTGAATATTTTATTTAATGAAGGCTGCGTAGCATTGTGGGGCTACTGATAACCTAAGCATATGTATATTACCCTGAATACCGTGAGATTAAGCTAGGCATATGCTCTCAGCGAGCAAAAAAGGTTTGGGAGAACTTTTTAAGACCAGCTCGCTACTGTTGGATCTAAAATTGAGGAAAACGATTCAGTTACTCAGTATTTTTTAGTTCCCTATGCACTGGGCATTATGAGCTCTACCGGTCGGTGGCGGAATCCCTTAAAAGGGGAATAACCTATGATCATCAATTGAGTTGTTGATCGTATGGAGCCAACAGGTGGCTATTATAGGCATGCCTTCTGTAGGTAGCACATGGTATAACTATTTAAAACACTACCATTGGCTGGAAATGTTTTTGTCGCGGATTCGCATGAAGTTTGTCTCTCTGAAAAGTTTCTAGGCTAAGGGGTAAAACAGACGAAACAGATGACTTTCCGTGAAAATTTTTATTGATCTTTATAAGAATATCTTTTAAAAATCATTGAATACATACATATTTGATAATTAGAGTTGATTACATTTGAGAAGCAGTTCATGCATATTGTAATGCACTGTATTATCTGAAGTCGATTCTGGAGTTGATAGCGTAGTCGTGTATTCGTAGTTTCGCTGCTGGGCTATCATAAGATTTTATGCCCTTACAACTCTGTTTTTTATTTTGTTGTAAAAATAATAATATAAATGGCAATACGCAGAGGTTCTAGCATTTTGTAATCAAATGCAATTTGTTACAGGAGAAAGTTACTTCAGCGATTTCACAGAAAACCGTATGCCAAAATACACTTACAAGAACATGGAAAATAATTTTTTAACTACACTATGTAACGATTTTCATAAGACACATAAGAAGCTTGGATATAATAAATACATATATATATGTATACCTACATTCACCGCAAATATGGACATGCATGCATATGTAGGTACTCCACAAAATGTGCACTTACTGAAATTCCTATGTCTACATACATACATATTTATATTGAAAAAAACATACAAACAGCCACATGTGGGTTCATAAAAAAATGTTACTAAAAGCATGTTGCAAATATATATTTTTTTAATTGTCTTGCAATTACTTGCATCGAAGTGGCACTTAAAAATGCATTGTTATGTCGTAAATTTGTGGAACAAGCATACACTTGTCCACTTGTGCTCCCACATGCCATACTGAGCGAAAGCGACTTTAAACCCTCGAGAAGCCTATGCTACGCATGAGTAATTTAAAAATGCACTTGCTCACAGGGGGGAGAAAGGCAGCCTTACAGATGCTTCCAAGCGCATACATACATAAGTATTTTCAGTTGGCATACAATTGTCAACGTAACTGCTTTAATTTAACAATATTTCATGAATAATGACTTCGAATTGCTTAAAGCAGTAGTAATATTTAAATAATATTATTTTTTAATGGCTTTCCCATATTTTAGAAGCCAACTCATTTTACAAAACTATTCATACATGGCTAATTTTATACTCAAATCATAAAAATTTTACCTAAAGGGTTCTACATTATAATAAGGTAAGTAAAAAATTTAAGTTTAACGGGGTTATTGTAAAGAAATAATGTATAATTGGCTATGTGCAGGGTATAAGAGAACACCCAACTCTCCTCGTCAATCTGGAGCATTGATCATGCTAAAGTACATAGAATGTATGTCAAAGTCACAATGTAGCGAACAAAGGTGGCGCATTCCGCAAACCCCTACTTTGGTTTTGACGACTTTGACAGTTCTCAAGTAAAAGTAAACAGCTTTAAGTGCACTGCAATTCACTAATACTTTCACAAAATACACATTTTTTCTTTATTTGGTTTTCTAATAATTTTTATAAATCATATATTTTTCCAATTTTGCACAATTAAACCACGTTTTCTTTCGAAAAATGAATATTAAGAAAATTGACTGTTTGGCAGTTTCTTTTCGGCTTTGTTGTTTGTGCACGAGAAATGTCATCGCGTAAAAGTAAAGGATGTTTTTTTTAGACATGGTGTTTCCAAGAAGAAATAACACGCATATAGTTTAATGTTATGGCCAAGTATTTAGCTTTGTTATAAAGATAAGGGTTATATAAATGATTTCGGCAAAGTGACCGCCGCGGCTGGCTCGAATAAATTCCAGCCAAGGGGCCCAATTTTCAACCACTTTTTACAGCAATTGCGGCCGTATGTCAGCAATTACGCACCGAATATTCTCTTCCAAGGCGTCAATCGGCTCGGGATTATCTGCATAGACAAGCGACTTCACATTACCCCACAAAAAATAGTCCAGCGGTGTTAAATCGCATGATCTTGGAGGCCCCGCCACAGGCCTACGACTGACTGCATGACTGTATGGCAAAGGTTGTCCACATCAACATCCTCCAATTTACGAGCGAAAAAGCCATTAATTATGGTTCTATAGCCATCTCCATTTACTGTAACATTATGGCCGGCTTAATTTTTGAAGAAATGTGGACCAATAATTCCCTATGCACATAGAGCACACCAAACAGTGACTTTTTGAGGATGTAACGGCGTCTCAGCAATGGCTAGTGGATTATCATTATCATCATCCAAATGTGAAAATCGCTGAACAAAATTTCCTTGTGAAAATCGGGATCGGTGGCCATCTCGTTTTGGGCCCATTCACCGAACGTGCGACGCCCTTGATGGTCGTTCGGCTTCAATTCTTGCACGAGTGGGATTTTGTGAGCCCGCAAACCAAGAATCTTCTATAAAGTTGCGCGCGATGGCGGATGGACTCATTATTCGATACTCTGCTCCACACGTCGCACGCAATAGCATCTTCGGTGCGCACTGTACGGCATCTTTGAGGATGCGCATTATCCACTAGAGTAAACGTGGTGCGAAACCTATCCATGGTTGTTCAAATTACCGACTCTCCTGGGCGATTATGCCGACCGAATATTGGACGCAGCGCGCGATGAGTCGCACGAACCGAACCATTATTTTGGTAATAAATTTGCATGATTTGCAAACGTTGTTCGGGAGTTGGTCTGTTCATTATGAAATGGCAAACCAAACTGAGTATAAATCAAGTAACAGCTGTCAAAAATACAAAAACCGAAAAAAAAGTTGCCTCATTGAAAACCACACGTCTAAAAAACACCCTTTAAATCCATTACTTCCATCGTGCAACATCACAGAACGATCATTTACATATTTCGGTAGAGAACGCTGCCCCTCAAGATTTTATTTTAGTATGATCAATGCTCTAGATTGGCGAGAAGAGCGAGATGATGACTGGTACCGGGTATCTATCTAATTAGTTTTTTTAGCTTTTAGTACATTACCTGCATAATTATTACTTGCTTTACAATAAAACTGTTTAACTAAAATTGTGTCTTACTTTATTTTCAAGTTTGTTTTATTTTTTTATTTATATTTATAAATATGGGGTTACCGGCTAACTATGTATTATTTAGGGGCACCTTAACGCCAATCAGTCCTCGACACGCAGTCCTCTTGACTTGGTGCCGGATTCATTCTTGAATTACGATTGCACTGTTTTCTATAGGTCAAGCTCTTTAGTTTGAAACCCATGTTAAGGGGATCGAAAAAATATATAATCCGCCATTGTTCATAATGTACTGTACTCTACTAGTGAAAACCCTTCATATTATATCCATATTGCGCGAATCGAAAAAAAGAAATATTATCCGCCATTTTGTGGCGGTGGCCATATTGGATTTACAATGATATTGTATTGTCATCACAACTAAAGGTGTGTACCGAATTTCAGATCAACATGAAATTTCAATCACTCGATTTGACCAAAAAGCAAACAATCTACCTAAATAAAGCCGATTCAAAATACATCTCTGTGATTTCAGCATCGCAGTGTTGAGTTGTAAAGCCATGTTTATGAAGCCGCACTACGTCATTCAGCCGCTTCGGGACTGCTTTCAAGCGTTTAAGCTTTTGAGATAATTTTAGGCGGTTTCTTTCAATACACACATATATTCACCAATATCTTGGACATATGTTGGTATTCAAAAAAGTCCCACATCGCATAATTTCGAAGACCGGTTGTCCGGTTGCCCCGATCGGAAAATAGCCACAATATCCATATTCGTTCAAGCTGTAGCTATGGGGTGTGGCACCGTCTGCCGATTCATTTGATTAGTGAATAGTATTTTGGGACTTATTGTAGCGAAATGTTTTATAGCAAATATCGAAAAGATAATAAAGTCTGCCTTTTTTCGACTTCGTCAGGCCCGATACATGGCAGTATGCAGTACCAGGTTCAAGCATAAGAACATCCATCACGCTACGTGGTTATTTCCAGATCGAAAAATGAGAAACCAAATCGGTCATGTTGTGGTTGGCGAAAGGCATGCTCCCAGTATGTCAACAACAAACAAAACAAAAACTCATTTCCCAAAGCTAGGACCGATTAGCTGTTGAAATTAAAGAGAAATTACCTATTTTCTTGAAAAAAAAAAATTGGTGATAGGCAATTTGCAAAGTGTCAGTGTATTGGTAAAAAAGGGTGAGAGATGCAAATTGAATCAAATTTAGAAATTTTTTGATTGTAATGCATAAAATATCTGCTTTTGTTTTTTCACACACACAAAAAAAAATTTTTTGATATGAGTTGAATCAATCCCAAATATATTTACATATTCTGCAAAAGTTTTTTATACAATACGTTAATTCTTTTATTTAAATGCCCGAATTGTTTAATCTGAAGGATTGGTGTGAATGGTTAACCAATACTGTTAACAATATTATGTGTAGTTTTAATTTTTACTGCAAATTTGTGTAGCTAAAAAACTAATGATGAACAAATTTTGGTAGTTTGGAAACTGATTTGGTAGGCATTTTGGTACCTAAAAATATTTGCAAGTGGCAACACTGCGTGCGATTAGACGTGTTAGTCGGTGGTGTATGGTGCTACGGGACGTATACGTTACATACACAAATACGGGTATATGAGCAGGAGTTGTTATTTTGACTTTTCTTTTTAGTATGTCTTTATTAAGATTTCATTTAAATACAATTTAGCAATGAAATCTTCCTCTATTTAGTTTGGTCGAAAAATTGAACAATTGCTCATATGTACATATCATGACATTTGACGCAGTGGAGTCAGAGTTTTAGCGTAAGGAACGGCATCTTTTGTAAGTATGTATGTTTTTCATTAATTGTTTATGGTATGGATATTTAATGCTACTCTCACACTTCACCATTTATTTACTCAGGCAAAGCATTGTGTGCTTTGTTTATATTTTAATGCATACTCGATTGTGATTGAAGTACAACACTTGTAAGTACACGCTGAATACGATCTGCGATAGGCAGGGCATAATGTGTGACATTGTTAGATGCGAAATATGTATATACAAACACTAGTGGGTGCCTTGTAGGGAAAACTTGACTTGCATTATACAGTACTTTCGTTGTCGTTTCTGATTAATTTCATTTTTTTCCCTCTGTGTAGTTCAAAAGCAGCGAAATGTGGTACTTTACAAAACTATGCTATTTTACTTTTCAAAACTTGAAGGCGAAAAGTCTGCTCTTTTCACTTTGAAGCAAGAAGCAAACACAATTAAAACTTCATAATTTTTTATAGAATCGGAGTACTCATTTTATATCTAAACATTTCTATTCAGTATTCGCAACTTTGCTGAATCAAAAGTAGTTTCTCTAGAACCATTTCCCCACTGGGCATAAACTCATTTTGAATTTCGATGAACATTAAACATGTGAAATTACAATGTTGCTTTACAGCAGCTGGCACAGAGCTGGAAACCGCAAAAAGAGAGATGTCGCGATAGACTTTTGGCCAAGGGAATGGCATACAAAATCCCACATTCGCATATGTATATACTAGGAATGTTAATCCCGGGATCCCGGCCTTTTTAAGGTCCCTAAAATCCCGGAATTCTTGGCAAATAATCCCGAGCTTTTCGGGATTTGTTATTTGCACTGATGGCAATAATAGAAACTCCCTTTAAATATTTTTTTTTTTTTAAATAATGAGCTAGACGTTATACATAAAACACCGCGCGATAGCAAATTTTAAACAGAAATATTAATATATTCGCGAAACGATGTGCCAAATATAGTAAAATTTCATTTTTAGTTTTTCACTATGACGTAAGTAATTCAAAAATGATTTAAAAAATTTAGAGAAATGTGAGAAATTTTATCCTTAAAATATCGCAGTATTTGTTTTTAAAAAAATTATATGTTAAGGGCTTATATAAACTCGATAACATGCTCGAATTTCATTCTTCTAACGTTGTCAGCTTAAAAATTACGTATGTAATTTTCTAAATTCTAAAGAGATTTCCTCTTGCATTTGTACCCATATTTTTATTCTACATTGCATTGAATGTTTTAAATCATTTTTGGAATCAATCATATCTTTGAATAAAATAAATCCTGACGTCAGAGAGAAAACATAAAAACGCCACTTTAAATAAAAAAGTAGGTTTCAAACCCATTCATTTATTATTTTTTTTTATGGTAGAAGCAACTTTTTCGATTTAATTTGTTGAAAAGTAATGAATACCTAAATCCCGGGACTAATCCCGGGATCGAAAATAGCTGAAAAATTAACACCCCTAGAGCGTACATTATACATATATATGTATGTATATTTATATTCTCAAAACTTTCAAAGTCTCTGACGCGTAACCGCTTAAATAATGCGCAGGAGGTGGTGGTGGTGGTGTTGTTAACAAGTATGTTTTCAGTCACACTGTAAATATTTACGTACATGTATGTGCAATCATACATATGTATGTATATACGGATATTAGTCCTCCAGTACATATACATAATCATGCACATACACATGTTATTCGTACCTGTAGTTAACTACCTCATTCAAACTTTACTAAATTCAGGTGTTTTCGTGTAAATTGGTTCGAGTTCGATTTCATTTTCCATTTAATAGGATTCTTGGAGCTACACGCATACTTTATGTATGCCACACGGAAGTACATATGTATGTATGTATATAAGGATGTAATATAGATTAAAATGCGGTTTATGCTAACAAGAAATCAAATGTATGTACATTTATACATACGATTAAAATATATGTATGTACATAAGTACATTTAAATGTAAGTACAAGTATAGATGTGTATTGCTTAAGTATTCAATACGAAAGCCTGTATAAAAGAAGCGTATACATCTTTTAAATTTAATTTTTTATTTTTTTTACTGTTTTCTGTCTGACGCCATTTTTGTTAAAGTTCAAAATGGCGGCTCCAATAAGGGGAGGATTTTTTTTTTAAATTTATCCATTTTTTTAGAATACGTTACTTGGGGGGCTACGGAGGGCGGCCAAAGAATCGAAATCGATTGCTTTCGCTTAAAACTTTACAATTAGGGGTTCTTAAGATCGCCGATTATGAGTCTGAAATTAGACTTAAATGGCGGATCCATATTGGATGTACCTACCATTTATCACGGAAAGAAAATAAAATCGAACGGGCGTGCATGGCGTATGAGTAACATGCTCATCTCGTCTGGGTAACTGGGTAATGTGACCAACTATTTCAGAGCGCAAAGAAGTACGTCCTGTACTTCTGTATGTATGCGTCAAAAATAGTATGGTGTATCAATTTAACAAATCTATTTTGTTGATTTAAGATTAAACCTTTCTTCAATAACAATTCCAAATTACTATATACAAAAGGAGCAACAGCAAAATTAACCATTAGTTCAGTGAATCGCATTTAGCTTAGATAATTTTTTATTAAAAGCAACTGTAAATATGAAGATTTTATTTATTTTCTAGTATAATTTCTTCATTACTATTACCATTAGGATGTGGCGCAAAAGAAAATTACCAAAAACTCCTGTGTAAGGTCCAAATAACATCCCATCACGAGGAGAGTGTCAAGAATGCAGAATGGGGGAACTAAATCTCTAAACGGATGATTCCAAGCTTGATAATAGGGTCGGCTATGGAGTTTTCTCTAAGGACTAGGATTATTAGTACACATGCCGTAATGAAAAATACGATAAATATCTCCCCGGATAGTCAGGCGGCCATCAAATCAAGAATACGCCTATGCAACCATCAAAGGTTGCAAAGGGATATCGGGGAGCTCTAAACGATACTAGCACCGTCTTCAAGGCCAGCTTTATATTGGATGCGGGAAATAGAGGAATCAAATTGCAGGGCTGATGAGCTAGCGAGGAAAGGCAAATTCAAGGTACGAAATTTCATGACTCCATGTGCTGCAAAATTTACACCCATGATCTCCTTCTGGCAACCCTCCTTCACTCCATTTAACCCCCTCCTTAAAGCGATGTAGTAAAGACGCAATTTTGAGTTTTTTACTTCGCCACGTTTCAGTTAAAGGGCGTGTTCATTTTCAGTAATTGGAATTTCGGGCAGAACTCTGGGCCGGTTGACGTGAATCGTCCCATATGTACATTAGACCGTAACACCTTACAAAAGTTTGCCGCACCTCTCTGAGTCTAAAGTATTTTTGTAAGGCGATTTCGAAAAAAGATATTTGTGCTTTTATTTGGGCCAAAGATATTTTTGACCGAAAGCCAGTAAATTAAAGCTGGCCAAAAATCATCAAACTTTTGCTAAGGAAGTGTTTCGATTCGAAGGCTGTTTCGATTTTTCTTTTAGCCGATCGTAAGGGCCAATCGTAAGGGCCTTTATTCATACCCTCGGCATTTGCAGTTGGATCTTTAAGTGTGATATATTGATGTTTTTGTCGCCAGGAGACAATGTTTTTCGTTTCAAAGTTCGTTGACCTAAAAAAGCCCGTTCTAGTACTTACTCACAAGAACATCGATAAATCATACATAACGACCCGATTGTTAATGCAAGTGTAAAAATACGACCTCAGGGTTCCCGAAATTTTTTTTTATACGAAATTGCCTTGCAAAACATGTATGTATATGTACGGTCTAATGCATATATCCATACATATGTATGTGTTCAAAACAGTCAAATTTGGTGTATTGATCTCTCATATGTACTTAAGAATTTCAAGATATGAACTGAAATAAGACTTCAGTACAAATATGTACAGTTACATAGCAAATTTACTTACTGGGATGCAAAACTTTCTGGGCCTTACTATGACTGGCGCAAAATGATGAGTACAGTTTGAAATGGTTGACGTAGTACAAGAATGCCGAACCGATAGCAAAGAGAACGTTCTGAAAGTAAAAACATTAAAACAAATATACATTATTATACCTGTTAATTATTATTGATTTATACAAAGTTTAGATTTGTAAACAATTCTGAGCACTTGTTAGAGACTATTAGTTTACTAAAATTTGAAATATTTACGCAATGAATGACTTCGCCGTCTCTTGACTGATGTTAGTCACTTATTCCGATTTCGTTTCTACAGAAAAATGCAGCCTTCTCTTTGCCCTCTACGCACAAACACTAAGAAGAGGGCGATGAAAAGGCAGCATTTTTTGTAGAAACGAAAACGCCATTAGTCTATAGTAAGATAATGATTCAAACCTCGCAGTTTTGGGACATAAAAGTGCTGAGGAGCATTGCCTACACTGAGAGAAATAAATATTATAATCAATTAGAAACGTAATTAAGCTTACTATAAACGTCAACGAAAATAAGTACCCAGCCAGGAAATAATCCGAATATCCGGAAAAGGAAAAAAAGTGGATGAAGTGCGGATTTTTGTCCGTTTACAGATACCGTTTTCGGATACTTTGACGATCCGTTTTCCCACTAAAGTGTGAGGCAGAAACGTATGTACAGACAAGTACCGAAAATTCGTTGTGAAACGTATACTTTTTGGCTGTTTTTAAATTATTATTTTATTAAATTTGTCTGATCGAATTTTTCGTTCAATATGCTTTCCTTCTGCACTCCAGAAATACTTCACAGATACAGTACACTTACATATTTATTATACATACTAAGCTGTGGACATACAAGCACGTGCGTGGTAAATTTTGGTATGAAAATATTATTTTTAAATACGAACATTGATTTTTAATATATATTTTTTTTTTTGCTGACGGCTTTTGCGGTCTTGCGCATGTTCTTCCACTAAAAATTCATGTTCATATGGAAAATTTTGCAAAACGCAGTCAAAAAATAAATAAATATTGAAAATCAATGCGATTTCCCTGCCGCTCAAAAATTGCACAAATTTTACTAAAATTTTATAATCCTGTTAACTACATACCTAAAATTTTTAAAAAAATTCTGGTTAAAAATCTCGACATTTAGATACAAATTTGTGGAATTCTTCTGAATTCTGTATAAAGTTTGAAAGTGCGATTTATATGATTTGTTATGATTGTTAAACCATGAAATATATTTTTATGCGAAAAAATCCCAAAAATGATTGATTGAAGAACATGGTAAATATTAAATATGAAATACCATTCATCCACTTTTGAACGCCACTATATGTATATATATGGAAAGTGAGCTAACTCAAGAATCTGATCCGGAAATACAACTGCTTATGGATCGTACAGATTCAACGCTATTAATACAAAAACATTTAGAAAATATAATCATGAACAAAAAAATATTTGCATTAACTAGCGGTAAGTGCTATGGATAGATTTCTGGAAAAAAAATCGTCTTAAAGTTTTTTTGAGGTGATCGAAGCTTTTAACGTTTTGCTCTGCACCGGAATCAGTAAAAACGCACCAACAACGCAAGTCTAAAAGTCAAACAAGGATTAGCTGTAGATAATAGGTTCTATAAAAGGCTCGGTGTACAACTGAAAAGCAGAAACTTTGCTCGACAAACTAACATCAGGCCCAGGTGCATAAATCCCTTAGTAGGACCATGAGAATTAGAAGGATCAATCTATTATCCCTTTAGACAATTCAACTCAACTCAATCCTATGAGTGGTAGCGGGAAGAAAGTAGGGCCGAGTATTCTCTACATCTCTGGAAGAGGTAACTGAAGAAGATTTTTCGTCTTATTCCAAACCAGATTACTACCTGTTGTGAAAAAAATCAAGTTTAGAGTACAGTGTACAACGTTTAAGGTAGATATACTCTTTGAACAGTTCAATGACTTACAGCTTGGGATTTTGGCAATAAAGAACTGAAAATTATTGAATCCAGAAGGGTGCTTGATAACACTTAAAAAAGGCTTAGTAATCGGTGCATATTAGGGCGGGTCAATTTGTATGGAAGATTTGTTCGACTATGCGCGTATGGTGCAGAAGGATTCTACATGTAATTCTAAGCAAATTTGCCGAAGAAACCATGGATCTAACATCAATTTGAAGTTAGAATTTTGCTGTAGTGTCGAAAACAAGTGCTTAAATTTTGTATGAAGTCATGATGTGCAGTGGAAATTTTTACATTTTCTATGAAACATATTTTCGCAATTTGCCAAACTCCAAATTGATTTTCGACCTACGGTTTCTTCGGCAAATTTACTTAGAACTACACGCGGAATCATCCTACCCTATACGTGTATAGTAAAAAAAAAATTTACCCCCCCTATTGTACATTTCTATACAAAAATGGTTTTAGGAAATAATGCACGCCGCAGTTATCCAAAGGAACTTATTTAAATTAGAACAAAGTCCTAGAATTTAAGTTCAGAAATTAGTTAATACACGTAGAAAGCAATTTAGGTAAACTCAGTGTTTACATGTACATTATTTACATGTTCATAAACATATCTACATAGTACATAGGTACATATCCAATGCACCACATCTTTAATTGTATAGACTTATTCATCAGTGTCTGTGGTTAATGTGTCGTCACATAAAAATCCCTCTCTATCCCAGGTGTCTTCTTTCACTATTCAGGTGCTTTTTCGTTACAGACTTGGAACAAAAGGTTTCAGTTTAATTAAATTCGTATTAATGACATCATTATGGCTGGCGCGCAGAAGGGTGGAGTGAAAGAAGTGACGGCGAGAGAAGCTGAAAAAAACTGCAATCACGACAGTTGAATGGTTTTGCTGTGCATATAAAGCTTTCACCGTTATTTCACCCCATCGCCAACGCTATCGTCTCTGGTGCTGTCTAATTTTTCTGCAAATTCTATTTTTCGTACAGGGATTTAATTTATTCGTTTTTGTCTTATTGTCTTTTGTTGCAATTTGGAACAGCAGTAGTTGCATGAAGTTGAAATTGAATTGGAATGAATGGAAAGCTAAGTGAAGGCGGGGTATGGGCTAACTATGTGTCAAGTAGTATGTATGTATGTACGTATACTTGTTTTAAGTATGTACATACATATGTGTGATTTTATTGTGAAAGAAGATGATGGCCACAATGAAAGGTAGGGAGTTTGATGGCCTTAATCGAGGTTATTTCATATATTGTAACTCAGTCTACGCACGTACCTAATCACGGTTCCACAATTTTAAAGCAATCGAGCTTAAATTTCGCACACAATTTAGATGTAGCGGCACAGGGATATTCATTTGAAATGGTAACACCTTGTGCGGTGGCGAGGAGTTGATAAGGGCGCATGGCTTTGGTTCTAAGTAGTTGTTCGTTCGGAGTGCAATTGGGTATACATATGTAGTCGTTGTTCTGGATATGCAGTTACAGTTGCATGGCTTAACTCAGTCCCGCTTCTTGCGTCGTCGTTCGCGCACTCTGGGCAACGTGAGCAACCCATGTACGAGATGCGGTACACCAATCCGAGTGAAGCCTTGGGTTACGGCAGAAAGAGAGCGAGCATCGGTGGGGCCACTGCGACATATTCGGTTTTGAGACCCGCCACGTAAAACCACTTTCTGTGAAGAATAGTATACTAGTCTGGACTCACTATCTTAATTTAGGGCTCATTCGTAATTTATTGGCAAATTTTGATGAAATTAAGAAATTTCGCTTAAATTTATTAACTTTCGCCGTCAACGTATTACGCAGTCGCCGCCACCAAGGCATGGTTTAAATAAACCCTAATGAGCTAAGCAGGTATTACTTGTTCCTGCCCGCTAATCCACTTGTTGCTTTTCCTTAATTTGTTTTCTATTGTAAATAAAGTCGCATTTAAGCAAACATAGAAGTAGCGAATCGAAAGCGGCTACTTGCAGTGAATTTTTAAGTACCAAAAAGACAACCATTTCCTTATTCTTCTTCTTCTTCATATTACAGGGAAGATAGTAAAAAGTCTTCCGTAAGACAAACGAAAGACAGATGGCAAGGTAGTTTGAACTAGTTTTTTTTATTCTACACTGAGTTAAAAGCTCAATAGTTTTTTTCAACCATGTTATGGTTTGATTGGAAATATTAATTAAAAATCACAGTGATCCCTTTTCAAGTTTGAATTAGGTAATACGAACTACTTTTTGGTAGATTTTTTTCTCAGTGTAGCACAAAAGTCTTAGAAGAAAAGCTCTCTCATTCACCACTCGTGGTGAAAAGTATTTTAAGAGAAAGCACTTGCATATCATTTAGCTCGCGTCATAGTCGCAAAGGCCGAGTGGGAAAAGCACAGGAATGCCAATCGAGTTATCCTAGTTCAAGTCCTGGCGCAGCGGAGTTTTTCATATATTTTTTAATTTAAAATGGTTTCTTTTTTAATTTAAATTAACAACAAATTTTTCAGATTTTTTATTTTTGAAAAGAAGGTATCTATTTTTTAATTTACTTTTTAAAAAGTAATTTTATGTATTAATTTTCTTTTGGGTCGTTTCATGTAAAAGAGGGAAACGACATTAATCTAAAAATATTAGAGTCCGACCGATTAGTCAGCCGATGCCGAGGCTGGTATCGTCCAAAAGAATCGGCATCCGCCGTTTTTCGCCGACTCTTGAATGAGGTAATGTTGTTTAGTTATTTGATTATGTTTTGTTATTATAAAAGTTTATAAGAGCATTTGTTCTTTAAATGAATTTACATTCAGGATTTAATCGGCCGAAGCCAATTCTTTGGCTTAAAGTCATTTATCACTTAAATTGCTTTCGTGAAATTGGCTGTAAACAAAATATTATATTAGCGTTAATGTACATTACCAGCGTTAACTTGGAAGGTTTAGGATAAATAATTGTCGAATATTTTCCCAACATTGACTCTGAGGATGACTTCAGCTGGATAACAAACCCGTTTTCATGTGGCCCGAAAAGTAAACCTACTGACATGACCAATTAAGCTTTTGAAAACCTTCTGGACATCAGTGCAGACAGCACTTTGATGATTAAATACTACGAAGGGAGCCAAGAGAGTTCTGGATGCAAGTTNGGTTTAAAAATTGACAGGAACTTTATTGACAAGTTACAAACTTTTTATTATCAGCACAGAATAGACCTGTAAGTGAAACACACTCATTTATAAACCCATTTTGGCAATTTTCTTGCTTTACTAGCCTAATATTTTTAAGCATTTATTATTTTTTATTCATATACTTAATTCTAAAGTATATAAGACATTAAAAAAAAGGTCTGATTATTCTAAATTTACATCAGAAATTAACAGCAATAATTCAGCACTTAAATTTTTGCATTTCGAAATTTTCTTTCCATTAAATTTATTAAAAGTTAATTTCAGTTTCTTTATGTCAACAAGGAATTCCGGTTTAGGTTTTGTTAGACCACCATTTGAAATTTGGTATATCCATGTATATGAGTGGAAGATTTTCTCTTCATATTCGGTTTAATAATTCCTGCACTTGGGAACAAACGCATCCGCTTAGAAATACCCGGCTGCGATGGGCAACAAATAAAGTCACTGGCACTAAAATGGTCTTCGCGCGCACGTGAAGAGTCTCCAAATGAAGTATTGATACTTCGGAGTTATTAAATAACGCACAAGTTTGTTGTCCTGGCTCTTGTCAAACACAACATACCGCCCGTAATTCCTTTTCATTTTATTATGTATTTAAAATCAGTCGCTTAGCTCAGAATTGAAAATTTATATTAAAAAAATTAAAATTTTTAATAGTATAGGGTTAAGAGTTGACATTTTAGTCGCAGTTCAAAAGAGAGAAATATCGAAATCACTTCTACCTTGTTATGCCTTGGTTTTCGCTCACAAACGCCTCTTTCGACAGTCGGAAGTTTTTAATAAACAAATTTCTTAAATGTATTTTATGTCAAAATATATTCGAAAGACTACACTTAAACCCTCTTAGGGCCAATTTCACAGTGCGTAGTTAACTCAGAATCGACAGTTAACTAGACATTTTCAGTAAAAAATTCTGTAGTTAACTCCCGATTCTGAGTTAACTACGCATTGTGAAATTGGCCCTTAAACATTTTCTACTCCTAGCCAGTTTACCAAGCTCTCTCCTCTCACGAATCGTTGAACCAGAACTCCGTTTTATGTATAAGCACACTTTTGAGTTTGCTCGATTTGTAAACCAAACTTCTCAGCGGTGAAAAATATACTATTGTAAACAACCTAACCGAGCGAAATTCACAATAGCGCTATTCTTCATCGAATGAGCGTCATAATACCAAATGAAAATTCGTTCGATCAGCACCTGCGAGCACAGTCGAATGCAACTCATAATAGTAAAAAGCTTTCAAGTTAGTTGTCAGAATAGACAATTGTCTTACGAAAGACTGTGGTGAGTTGAAAGACAGTTTCAAAATTGTCCTGAACTAATTATTTAAACTTTTGGTATTGCTTTGATTTCAATTTAACTTTATTTCAACTTTGGGAGTATACTGAATGAGTTTTTTTTCATATTAAAGTTGTTGTTTGAGTTATTAGCCGCTTGCAGATAAGTCACAACAAATTTATACACCAAGTGACTTTGTTATAAAGCCTGCTTTGTTATATGGAGTAGAAAATATGACTCAATATTTGCTTAGCAAATAAAGCCACAAATGTTAGACTTTGTAATTTATTAACAAACAGCTAAGAGCAGACAATAGAAGAATTATAGCGTTATAAGGCAAACAAATAACGCAATCAAGTGAAACCATTCTGTGTGGTCGTAACAAATATATATGTATGTAAATCGAAAAAAGATTGCGTCTGAGCGTTCAACTTGTATACAATACTACAGCAGTGTACACATACATATACACACGCACCAGCAATGCTTCGAATCGCGTTTGTATGTCACGGCATACCTAACAGCGGTGGTGGTCTAACAAGTGGCTGGCTGCGGTAATTTAAATATCCTTTGGTGTTCAGCGGAAAATGCGTTTTTACCACTTCTAAGTTACACAAAACTCCACACTTTAGCATCTGCACTGTTAGTGTTGTTCACAGCAAGATTTAGATGCTACTGATTGTACTAACGCTGCTACTTTATTCGCTTCTTCGAGATTTTATGAGTATTTTGTTTCAACTTGTTTCTGTAATTATTTGTTGCTTCTTTTGTTATTGGGTTTAAATTGGAAAATTTGTACGATTTCCGTTCTTTTCTTCATTTGCATTCTTTCGCTTCGTTTTGGTGTTGCTCTTTTTGCAAAGAGAATAAAATAAATTTATTATCGGTTGTAATGAAACGTCAGCATGAAAAATAGAGAACCAGCAAACTATGCAAACGTTTGAGCGAAAACAAACAACATAGTTGAAGAGTACTGAAGTTGTCCGGCGAAAGGGAGGAAAGAAGGCAAAAAGGTGGGGTAGCAGCAATGGTTTATCCTGCTATAAAATATAAGATGCAAAAAAGCATGGCAAAGTTGAGCAGAGAATACAACACACGAAATTGTGGAAAAAAAACGTTTATTGAAAAGTGTTTCGCCAAACAACAAATAAAACCAAACCCAACACCAGTCAACTAACAAAGTTGGAATTGTGTTCATAAACTACAATATTTGCAATTTCCTTCCATTTCAAAATGCTTGCACATAGCAGTAAGTACAATCATGCACGCGCGCATACCTTCATGAATTGGTCTAGGAGCAATATATAAAAGTACAGTATATACATAGATACAGTGGCGTAGCCAAGGGTAGGCGGTTGGCGATTCATGGAGAGATCCTTCGTCAATGAACTACTATTTCCTTTTTTACTTTTGGGTTAGTAACACCGTACCATTTTGTCCCTCTTATTTATACTAGGAGTGCCAGTTACTGTCGAAATTCGACCATTTCTCGGATTTTTTAAGAGCCTTAGAGAGATCTCTAACTTCATTTCATACATCTCGATAATTCGATGAATTTTAAAAATAATAAAATTCTATTGCTCAACAAAATCCGATAACTCAAAAAAATCCGATAACTCGACTCATTTCGATAGTTTTCGATAAATTTCGATAACTTTGCCTTTCTATGGCTCGATAAATTTCGATATGCCCAAAATCTATGTATAATATAAATATAGATATAAATCGATAATTCGATAAACTTTAGATACATGTATAAATTTCGATAACTCGGTTAATTTTAATAGCTCCATCTTTTTTCAAAGCTATTGACAAATTTCGATAACTCGTTGCATTTTGGTGTAACTGGATATAATTCGATAAGCAGCGATAACTCGATAGACTTACATACTATATAACTTCGAAATTTCGATAACTCTATATATTTTAAAAATTCTAAAAACTCCGATTCGATAAGTCGAAAAATTTCAGTAAATCAATAAATATCGATAACTCGATAAGTTAAAAGAACTCGATGTATTTCAAAAACTCGGTAAATTTTGTTAACTAAACAAATAATGACAATTCAATAATATCGATAACTTCCTAAATTTCATTAACTTGACAAATTTCGATAATATCATAAATTTTTATGGCTCTATAATTATCCGTAAATTTCGACAACTAAGTTTCTGTGTCTATAAATATCGACAACTCAATAAACATTGATCAATTTCAGTAATCAGGTACGTTGAGATAACTCAATAAACATGCATAACTCGATAAATTTGAATAACTATAAACTTCGATGACTCGGTAAATTTCGGTAACTTTATAACATTCGATAGCTAAATTTTTTATGACTGAATTTACTTAGATTCTTATCGAAAAATTTCAATACATTTTCTTACCTTTCAGTTACCCTAATTCTTATGTATTTTTCATTGTTTTCATTTTCGCCTTTATCTTCAACTTTTCCTTCATTCATTTATCTTAATCGTTTTAATAAGTTATTTCTTCATTATCACACAAATTTAAAAAATGCGGAAACAACTCAAATTGAACATCCATAAACAAATACGGAAATTTTTAAACGACGATTTTGGCCGTAATTTTCAACCAATTTTGATCTTCCTTCAATCTTTATCTTCCTTATTGGTTTTGAAATCGGTGGGGTAGAATTGCAAAACGAACGGTGACAAAATTTATGTTAGCATACTAAAATAGTTTTTTATAAATATTCGAGATTACCGCTTACCGTTGGATTACACAATTGCATATGAAGCCTGTAAGCTACTACGCTGTTAAAACTTTTCAAATTTTATTTGCAAATTTTCAGTAAGTGCATGCCTCTAGATATTATGTCTCATCTCTAAGTTATTGTTGAGAATTTTTTATCATCCCCTATTTCCCGAAATCTTGTCTCCACCATTGCATAGATATAGATTTTATGGACCACTAGTCACACTTTTCATACCCAGCAAAAGTTGGAAATGTATGTATGTATATGAGGCGTTCAATACCAAAACGGGCGGGGTTCACACTTCATGTGTTTGATTTGTTTAAAATTTTTTGGGTTGATGCACAGGCATAAATAACAAATAAATATGAAATTTGAGCTTGACTAATACATTTTTAAAAACTTTACCGTACCAACGGGGCGAGGAAAAAATTTAAAAAAAAAATATTTTCACATAAAAATTTTTTGATAAAAAAATTAGTTTTTGAAAATATACTATCTCAAAAAAATCTGAAAAAAATCACGATGGTAGCTCTGAGTATTGCGCACTATTTAAGTGTAGTATTATGGAGTGCACTCTACAATAATTTGAGTTATAAATTGTTTTCTACGCCGAAGTTGAGTAAAATAAGTGTATTCAAAATTTAAAAATTTGTTAATTTTCTTTTTTTATTTGTTTGAATATGCAGTTTTGTAGCTCATTAAATTTTAGTATAATAAAGTGCAAGCTTTGACCGATTGCAAAACCGGCCTTATTTTTTTTTTGATTTTTTTTTTAACGGTTTTACTCATTTTCTTCCATAAGAAAGAAGTGCAAAAAGCCGTCAGCATAAAAAATATTAAAAATCAACGCAATTTCGCAGTAGCTTAAAACTTGCACTACAATTTAATGGGGTGCAAGGCTGCATACTCAAGAAAGAAATCTAAAAAAATTTTAAAAATTTATAAATTTGTAATATATGAACTCATTTTACTCAACTTCGGTGTAAAAAAATTCATAGCTCAAATTATTGTAGAGTGCACCCCATAGTACTATACTTAAGTATTGCGCAATACTCTGAGCTACCATTGTGATTTTTTTTAATTTTTTTGAGATGGCATATTTTTAAAAACTGTTTTGTTTATCAAAAAATTTGTATGTGAAAAAATTTTCAAGAAATTTTTTTTTTAATATTCCTTCTCATAGACAATTTTTATGTATGTATGTGTAATTTTTTTAAAATTTTTTCCTCGCCCCGTTCTCGAGAACTATTAAGTCGATTTGTTTTTGTATTTGTGCGGTAAAGTTTTTAGAAATGTATTAATCAAGCTCAAATTTCACTTTTATTTATTATTTACGTTTATGCATCAACCCTAAAAATTTGAAACAAATCAAACACATAAAGTGTGAACACCGTCCGTTTTGGTATGGAACGCCCCATATACAAATATAAGTATGTATATTTTTTTTTTTAAACTTACTTACATCTAAGTAACTATGTACGTACATATGTATGAAAAGAGACTTTAGTTGATTCAATTGTTCGATATCTATACATATTTTATCGCGCTCTTGGCTTACTAGCGCGTTTGTCGTGGAAATTGCCAACACAAGTTGGCAATGTAATTTATGATTCTAAACGGAAATGATGAAAATGAAAATTTGCAACGCTGGCTTGTGCTAACAAAAAAAAAGTAAAAAGATAAAAGATATTCACCATCAAATAAGCCGGGCTAACTAATGATGTGCACTTTGTAGGAAAATCAGTGTTGTTAACTTTTGTAAAATTTTGCATTTGTTGCTTCCATCATTGCAATCGCAGCCAGTGCAGGGCGATTCTCCTTTTACTATAACAAATAATTAATAAAAGGATTCGAAGCAATGAAGACAACATTTTGTTCATACTAATGATCTCTTACGTTTTTGCATTGCATTTGGTTCAGATGTATTAAGATTGGATCAACAATATTTATCCCCTATATCTAAACTTTGAACCAGTTCCAGTCTCGAAATAATTTGTTCCAAACTAAGTTGCTGTGTTAACTGTGGGCTAGTTTCTATCAAATTTCATTTTCCGAAAAAGTAACTTTGAAGAAGTGTTCAATCCGCTTCCAAGAAGGTATGCTAGAGCTCAGTACATAGCAGGGACAATTTTTACAAAGCCAACAATATAACGAGCCTTGAAGTCCTTCTCGCTTTATAAAAGCCCGGGCCAGACGGCATCATGTTGCAAACTGTGGAGGATGCTATCGTGTCCTCGCTTTTGTCAATTTTCAAAGGATGCATTGCTTTTAACTACGTCCCTTTGTCGTGGAGGCGAGGGCATGCCTACGCTAAAAATTTTCGACCAATTAGCTTGACTTCCTTTGTTCTCAAAACCTTCGAGAGGGCTCTAGATGCGCACGTTCGGGGGTTTAAGCGGTATACTTTGCCAGCCTTCCTCGAAATCGGAGAAGCCTTTCACAATGTTCGGGTAGAAGCTATCCAAAAATCCCTGGACGTGCTTGGCGTCGAGGAGTCTACAAGCGCATGGCTAATGGCGATGCTTAGCAGCAGAACGATTTTAGCTAAACTTAGAAGCTATACACTAATAAAAAAACATTGGTAGGCGCACTCCTCAAAGTGAAGTGATCTCTCCAATTTTTTGGCACCATATACTCAGAACTACTCAAGCTCAACCAGGGGGAAGTATTAGCAGTGGCCTACGCTGACGATGTATTGATTTTAGTAACTGGGTTATTTCCATCTGTGGTGAGTAATATCATGGGTGGAATTTTAGCAGAGCTATGCCGATGAGCAAAGTGGTCTTTGAGTTAACCCAGAGAAAATAGAACTAATGCTCTTTACGGCCATGAATAAGGTTCCTGGCTTTGGTTACATACTACCGACCCGAAGTAGAATTTCACAGATTTTTCGGGCTCATTATTCCATCGGGGGCTGACTGGGATGGGCAGTTTGATATCTCTACCTGGATACATCATCTGTACACCGATGGCTCCAAAATGGAACGCGGAGTTGGAGAAGGCGTTTACCCTGAAATAAGTTAAGGCGAGCGCGTAGCTATTTTCTCAGATAGCCGGGCGGCCTTTGAGCCCTTGGCATCTTTTATAACAAGGTCGAAACTAATCAAGGAGTGTACGCTGCTCGATCAGGATTTAGTTTGGGTCCGTGGTCATCGCAACATTCCCAGAAGCGTAGCCGCAGACGATTTAGCGAGGCAGAGTTTCACATTGGTTTCACATTCCAATTGAAACCTTATATTTATCCACAAACTTCAGAAAAAGGATTGAAGGTGGCGCACAGCGCCCAGTGTTTCGACTATATGCCGGCAGATGGAAAAAAGTCGTGGTCACAGATGATTCAAAAAACCGGTTGGACTTAGAGGGAGAAAAGTAAAGGTCATAAATATAAAACTTTACATATCATTTACTCACCCCTTCTCTACTCCTAAAAATACTGGAATCGGCCCGATACCGACCAATCAGTTCAGTTGCATTTGACGCTGCAGCGCGCTGAACCCCAATCAAGTCTTTAGGTGTCATGGAATATTCAGATGACGGTATTTGTAATTAATTTGATATTTTCCTTTTTTTATCAAAAAATTTATTTGCTAAAGATTTTTAGTAAAAAAAGTGTGAGACGGGAATATTTACGCCTATATAATTTTTAAGTATTTATAGCCTTTGGAAAGCGAAGACAAAAATTAGCCATCACATTTAATGATTCGGTCGACAAATTTTTGAGTTTAGGACATTATATTGAGCCAATCTTTCCCATATTTTATTTTGGGGTTTTCAAATTAAAAGAGAGTGCAAACTAAATTTCAGCGAAATGGGTTGAAAATTTAATGTTCCCCCCCCCCACAAGAGTGCACGTCGTGGCAATTATCCCATATTTAACAAATTGCATAATTCCGTATTCCTAAGTAAAAGTCCAGTTTCAGAGAAATCATTGCAGGTTAACTATTATTTCCTCGTTATAGTCGCAAGACTATGGGCTCCTCCCAAATCAATTGGAATTTTCATACCGCATAAATATCTATGGATATGAGAGTACTGGAGAGTACTGAAACTTGGTATGGAGGTACATAAGTATGTGGAGAAAAATTGGCGTTATTGGAAAAGTGGGCGAGGCACTTCTCATACAATTTCTCTTACTGCATATCCCTGAAAGTATTTGTAGTAGAGTACTGCAACTTACTATGGAGATAAAAGAAATAAATTCAATACTGGTGACTCCCATGCAAATTAATTTTTTTTTGCTGCATATCTCTGAAGGCGTTTATGGCGTATCCAGATATATAAAATCAATTCCATACTCATAGAATAAAGTTAGGGTTATTAGAAACTGGGGCGTGGCACCTCATATACAAACTAAATTCTTTCTTACTGCATATCCCTGGAAGTATTTCTGGTAGAATAATGGAACTTGTAATGAAGTTATGTATATAAAATCTATCCAATAATGACGTGCAGACGAGATTTTTTTGATTTCGTAGTTTTAAACGGCCGCTTACCTTAACTCGCTACAAAAAATGTCCAGCTGTATCGAAATAATATATATCCAGCCTTATCATGAGTTTCATTTTCACAGCTCTTTTTAAAAATCGACTAGCCGGCTATTCGGTTAGTCGTTTAGTCGATTAGCAACTTTTTTGCCGGTTGATAGTCGAATAGCCATTATTCGATTAACCGCTCGAAGTCGACTAACCGCTCACTATCGAATAGTGTGAAGATTGACTAACCGAAATTATTCGAATAGTTACAGTCTTTAAACACAAAATTATTGTTATTAGCATGGTTGGGTTTTGTTAATAGGCATAAGTATTCAAAAAATATAAAAAGGCAATGTTTACGGAAAGAAAACAACTAGTCGACTAACAAGAGCTCTATTCATTTTCCCCCAAGCGGTTCACTTTTCACTTACAGGCGAATGAAACATTTTCGGGTGAATTTTTTTTCGGACGAAACTCAGGATAAGGCAGATTATCTTTGAAATATTTTTCATATTTGTATAAAAAAGAGGAATTAAACTTGCGAGTATAAGCTACTAAACAGTGAATAAGATTATAAAGGCTTTATAAATCGAGAATTTGTATGAAAATGTCACTTTATAAAGCTCTTTAAATCTACCTTAGGTTTCTGTGATTCAAGCCATAAGTATGTATGTATTTATGTATGTAGTTGTTTGTACAATTTACTGTAAGTACTTAACTGTACATTAACACTTACCCGGAACTGACCAGAATGCTCGAATTTATGAAAGTCTGGCTCCAATTCAAGTGCTTCTTCGAGATTTTGCAAAAATTGTCTTTGGAATGTGACAATTTCGTGAATGTTACCAAAGAGTGCATTTATTTCAGCATTCGATAGGAATGTCTCTCGTTTCATTGGCTCCAAGTAATGCTCCAGTAGATTGTTCAAATGCTGCAAAAATAAGCAAAATGTGAGTAAATTCAGCGCATTTTATTGCATCGAGTTTTGTATGTATCTACATTAGGGTTATCCAAGTAAAATCCGAATTTTAATGCATTCAACCCCTATTTTTTATTTTGAAATAAAAAAATATTTAATGGTTGCTCAAAGCGCTAAAAGTTTTCCACGTATTTTATATGGGTATAAACAACTTTTCGTAGAAATGGTATAGAATTCTTGAAAGTCAATATTTTTCCGGTTCTGTTCGGAAGGCTTCCAATAACAACACCCAATTGTTTATTTAACCATTTCTTAATACTAAAGATTTTTTATTGATCCCCCCATTGCATTTTCTGTGGTTTTTGGGGGACCTATAAAATATAGCTAATAAAAAAAGGTTAAATAACCAATCGAGTATTATTATTGGGAGTCTCCTGAAGAGAAACAGAGTTTTCCGATCGAACAATATTGTTTTCAAGTATTCTATACCATTTCTACAAAATGTGTTTTTTCCCCCACATGAACTGCATGGAAAACGTTGAGCGCTTTGAGCGACGTCTACAAATTTTTTGATTAAAAAAATAGGGGTATAAAAAGTCCGACTTTACTTTTTCACATGCATTTTTGGACCACCCTAATCTACATATATATATTTATGTTTGCATGTATACATGGACAGAGGGCCATTCAGTTATTACCTAAGCCAAGTATTAGCTAATTTTAATTCCAAAAGATCTTTATACCGTTATGACCGTCCGGCCAGTTTCCCCAACATATTTTAATTTTTATGAAAAAAATTCAAACTTTAAGAAGGAAGAAATTATTCAAATGACACCTTTCTTGTAATTTTTTTCATTTGTGTTTAATTCTGTTCTGTTGCCAAAAAATTGTAAGTTACTAAAGATGAAAACCGGTGGACAAATATACCACCTTTGAGTGGTCAAATGAAAAAATGTGTTGTAATGTTTAGTATGAAAAAGTAGCAAGGAATAATGTTACTAATAGCTAATGTGACCAACTATTCCATAGCTCAAAGAAATACAGCTTACGTTGGGTTAGGCTAACGCCGCGAACCGATTACCAAATTTCGAATGTGGCTAATTTCGATCCCTGCGAGCTCAGTGTTAGTTCAGAAGAGCGAGTCCAAAATCCTTGAACCATAACCCCCGAAAGTTGGACAGTCTAAAAAAAAAAGTAGGGATAATTCCACTTCATCTTCCCCTTAATAGCTGATACAAAAGGGATAAATTGAAATTCCTAGTCTTACTGAGTGAATATCAATCGCACAATGGCCTGTCAGAGCTCCGCTCACTAGCTCTTGAGAGGTAACGTGGTATTCGGCGCCCTTAAGGGTGAAACGATGGGTCCCTCATTAGTTGCGCTGCAAAAAGTATTTTAAAGCGGAGAAACGTCTTCTTTTCCTCGTTTATGTCACAAACGGAGCATCGCTTTCTTTTGTCCATTTTATTAGGTATTTAGTAAGGAAGTACGGAATTTCATTATTGCGAGTACGAAATATGCCCTAGCCAAGTTCCCACTAGGCCCCACCATCCAAGAGTGTACCGCAGGAGGACAGAGGCGTCCTTAGTTGGTCCTTATCTGGGGATAACGTTTTAAGGGTGCCTTTCCAACGCCAGGTCGTCGGCCACGCAGTTTTCCGCGACGTCACTGTGACCGTGCACCTAAACTAGACGAAGTACGTAAGAGTACTCTGACGCGATGGATAAAGAAGTCAGTTATTCCTTTACCGATTTCTAATGCAACATCACACCCTTTTGTAGTGAGTCTACCGCTTCGTTGGTGGCAGCTATTTCTTCCTGAAAGACATTGCAGAAGTCCGGAAGACTTAATAACCCCGCTGTACACAGGCGCTGTAATCTATGTGTTTAGGGCGAAGTCAAAGCCCCCCAGAACTTCAGAGTGTTACCATCCGGTTTCTCTTAGCCTAATAGCTCCACTAATTCTAGTTTTGAAAGTGTAGCTTTCTCTAGCGGGTTCCACCAGACAAGGGCTACGTGAAGATAAGCTTAAATCTGGTTCCATAGAGCTAATTAATTACTTTGGGCGAGAGACCTTACCTTTTGCCGATAGTTCCCCTACAGCAGTACAAGACAACCGATGCCTTGTTTACCCTTTCCTTACTGTTAGGCAGCGACAGCTTCCTATCCAGGATCAAGCCTAAGTACTTGACCCTGTCTGAGAGCCGCAGACGAACACCTCCACTCGAGAGAAGGGCTACAACGGGTATCTTGTACATCCTGGTAAACAAGACCAGTTCTACGAGGCCGCCATTGATTGCCCACCTAGATATCTCCTTCAGGTAACCTTGAGGCAGAAAAAAAGGTGTTTAGAAATCGTCCCTTAACCAACAGATTCACATAATCTACATACGCGATGCCAACATTCCACTTTTTGCAGTTCCTCTAGAAGGTCGTGCAGAGCAGGGGAGGGAGAATATTACCTGGCGGAGTGCCTCTAATGTCTCTGCGCTGAGTACAGGCGCTCCCCCACCCCGCCGCGACAGTTATGTCACGAAGTAAGCCTTATTAGGTTGGTTTCAACCCCCAGATTATGAATAGACTTGAATATTGCCTCTGGAGTGACATTGTTGAAGGCCCCCTCGATACAGAGGAAGTGCGTGAAGGCTTCTTCTAACCACTTTAGCAATGCATGCAGGGCGGTTCTTAAAAGATAGTCATATACAGGTCTCTCTAGCGGTTTTGTCAAAAACGAAAATAGACTGATAGGCCTAAAACTCTTGGAGAAGCATTAGAGCATTTTTCGGCCTTCGCGATGAACGCAAGCCATAGGGATGGACCCTGTCCTCACGCAGTTCGCAGGTATGATGCCATCGGTCCTCGGCGACATTAATGGTTTGAACGAATTTAGCGCCCAGGCCATGTGACGATCGTCCAGCAGATTGGATAACTACAGGACTTGAAGTACAAAATATTGCAAAGAAGTGCATTTGACTGTACTTCGAAGTACGAAGTACAAGAGCTAAAAAAGAAGTATAGTACTTCCGAAAGAAGTACGGTTAGTCATATTAATAATAGCCGTACTCAAACATAGTCATACATTTCGTATGAAAATCCAGCAAAAATGATTCAAATCGGTTTAACCGTTCTCGAGTTTTGATGACCGTGACAAACGAACACAACATTTTAATATATATATAGATAGAAGATATAGATGACATTAGAATTAAATATCGGCATTTTTTTTAATCTTATGGGTTTCGAATATTCCCGTTTATATTCCTTATGAATAAAACTATCGAAACCTATCGAGAACGAATTTAATACTTATATGACAACATAGATGGAATTGCCTTCGTTATTTTCGCTGAATGCGTTAATAATGTGATCGCAGATGTTGGTATTAATCAGAGTTTCTTTATGAAGATTATAATATTTATGCTACAAGTAATCAGCTACAAGCGCTACAGCTTAGCACAAGCATGGGGTAACACCTTAATGGAGAACTTTGCATGAAACACACATTTATAGGCGCCTCCAAAACAATTGTTACAAAAACGCCAGCGGCGATGAAAAATTATGAATTTACAAAAATTTTAATTAATATTAGAATCAACCAAAACATACGGAGAAAAGGATAAAGCTGTTACACGAAAGTTATAAGAAAAGAAGTGGTGAAAAGGAAATCAGACTGGCCATCGAATGGAAAAAGAGGACATCTTGCCTGAAGGCCAAACGGCGGAAGCCGTAAGGATAGTTTTGCACACTTGAAGAACATATACATATGCACATATGTATGTACATACATATTTTTGTGCGTTTTTGTGCATACATTTCTGAATATTCGCAATGCATATAAGTTTGTATGCACTAGATATGTGTGTGTGTGTGTGTGCGTGTATTGTCGGAAAAGGGTATGCTAATGTAATGCAAAAACTTTGAAACAATAGTTGAATAAATAGAAGTTTTGAGTTAGAGAATGCTGCCCAACACGCCATTATTGAAGCCGTGGTCTACGCTTTGTGGTTTGTGGCTGTGGCAAAAGTTAATACCGCCAACTGTACCAATTAGTGGCGTTTGCTGTTTGCACTTTTGGCATCGGCGTGTAAATTCTGCCAAGTTGCGCAAAACTTGCTTCAAACTCATTAAAGCAATGCCAGTAGCTGCGGAAAGTACTACATAGCACCTTGCCAAACGCGATTAATGTATTCATACCCTGCAGGAAATGTATCTAACTATAAGCTAAGTTTAAGTTGATTAGGAAGGAACTAAATGTCACTATTATCTGTACAGTTTCTTTGACGAAAGCTAACTATATTTCTATGGCGATGGCCCCGAAATAGTCGAGGGTGGTTACCTCTGCATTAGATGTAGTCGAGGGTGGTTACCTCTGCATTTGATGTAACTAGCTTGTAACTACATAGCTACTTTTTTTTATTTATTTTATCACATTTTATATTTGTTTACATATTCTGCTGTAGGTGGTCCCATATTCGAACTCCGTCAGACATAACTTCAAAATGATAATATGAAATTGCGATCTTCCTTTTATTTGTCCTCAATTCGAAAAAGTATTTGCGAAGTGCAGGATATCTTAATAGAAACGTGTTTAAAGAAAACAATCTCTTGCATTACTTGTCAACTAGTTTCAAGAGAGATTGTACTACAAGTAGGTTATTTTTTATCAATTGATCATTTTTTTCTGCAGGGTATGTACGCCTGTGTGTAGGTATTGGTGTAAAATACTGTTACTGGTAATAACCGGGCCATACCTAAGCGTGAAGGTGCACATTGCTACATTCCCAAGTGCGTTTTCCAGCTGATATTCATAATTTTTTATCTCTATCATTATTTATCCGCCACTTTTATACCAGTTGCGAACTTGACTTAATAACCAACAATAAGAGGCGAGCTATATTTTAATGATTCATATCGTTCTTTACTTTCTTCGTTTCTGCTTTATTTTTTTTAATTAATAATTATTTTGTTTGAGTGCTGGATGCGCTAGTTTCTTTCCACTTGTACTTTGCAAGTAATAAAACTTTAATCTTCTACACTTGTTTACTTTGCCTACCTAGCGATGGTGGTATAAGCGCAGATTTTCGTTTGCAAACATGT
This sequence comes from Rhagoletis zephyria, assembly GCF_001687245.7. Classification (NCBI taxonomy): domain Eukaryota; kingdom Metazoa; phylum Arthropoda; class Insecta; order Diptera; family Tephritidae; genus Rhagoletis; species Rhagoletis zephyria. The sequence continues at coordinate 363,491 of NW_016157217.1, read as the reverse complement.
ATTTGGTTCTGAGCATTTGACAGAGATGACAGTCCCGAGTTGTCAAGAAAGTTTCTTTTAGAAGGGTTTCACCTTTTTATCCGTCAGCCCTGATAATTTTTGTAAGATTCCTTCAATATGTTTAACAAATATTTTTCTATATACATAAGTACAAACATTTCAATTGAGAAACCAATTTCGTGAAATGTGGTGGGCAGCGGTGTCTGCAATTTGTACTTAAGGAAGTTGAATTATAGGGGCAACCAAGTTGTGCAAGATTCCAGTTCAGTGGGAATAAATTTTATTTTTCGTTGTAGATCTAGGGCGTGTGTGAATCGGTAACAAAGTTCTATGGGGAAAGCTGTTGAATAAAATTTTACTATGGTGAGACAGTTTTACCAATCTGCTGTGTGAAATGAAATCTTTTTTGACAGCAGTAAATTTTCGATAACCGCAGATTTATTCGGAATAAACTATTACAAATTGAAGTGAAATTAATATTTTAAGAAAACATCTACCATCACTGATTGCATTTCATCAATTTAAGCTTTTGTTTTACGAAAAATTACACACAGCAACAATCTTTGCGATTGTCAAAATTTTCTATGCATTTGTCAAAAATTTCACTAGCCTCATGAGCTACTGAAATTTTATTCACCTCATAATTGTCAAAAATTTACTTGCCGCAAAGTTTGTTACCGATTCACACACGCCCTTAGATAGGAAAAGATGTTTTGTAAAACTTATTTTATTTTCGTTTTTAAAGAATTTCACAAATACATGTGTACATATACATATATCTCACCAACGCACAGTGGTGAACACAAAACTCGAATTTGGTGTTCACAATTCACTGGAGCCTTAATTTTTCACTACATTTGATTAATTTTTTTTAATGAAGGTTAATAAAATTTTCACGAGACCAGTTGAGCTCGATTTTTGGATTTTTGAATTTTTGTTTTTTTGTATTAAATTTTTTGGTGCAAATTGCAGATACAGTTAATAAATGTTACATAATAAAAACGAGTTGAAAACAATAGTAGAGTGCCCAAAAAAAAATTTAAATTTTTTATAAAAAATGTTCACCAAAAATAAAAAAAGAGGTCACAATTGCATGCTAAATGGGAAATAAAAGCGTTTTTTATATTATTAAAAAATCAACGCGAACTTTTAGCCACTTGCAACTTGCTCTTTATTATAATAAAATTTAATGATCCATAAAACTGCATCTCCAAAATGTTCTTAAAAACAAAAAAAAATAAAAATAAAATTTTGTTGAATTTTTTTTTATAACATTTCAAATTTTTTTTTTGCATTTTTTTCCGGTTTGGGAGAACCCTACAATTATTTTCAACTTGTACCATTTATTAACTGAAAAAAAAGAATCGAGTTTCTTAGAAATTGCTACTTTTTCTGCAATTTGCACTAAAAAAATTAATACAACAAATTCAAAAATCGGACTTAATCGGTCTCTTGCAAATTTTATTAGCTTTCTTTAAAAAGAAAATTAATCAAATTGAGTGAAAAATGAAGGTCTGCCAAACAAATAGTACACAATTCTTAGTTTCAAACTCCATCTGTTGCCCAGCATTCTATTGGCTGCATAGAGAGCCGCCGTGGCTTTCCTTGCATGCTCTTCAATGTTTGATTTGCAGCCAAGTTTGGAATCCATAATAATAACTCTTGAAAAATTAGATATTAAACTGCACTCTTCCGATATTGATTACTGAATGAATCAATAGAAAATTGATATGTTCTTTTTTCGTCTTATAAAGTTAATTGCGCCAAGTTGCCTTTTGAAATCCAAAATGTAATCTTTCTTTCCACTGAAATTGAACATCGCAGAAACACCAAAACGATAACTGCCAAATATTTCGACTCCTAGTATTAGTTTTGCCTACATTTTCTTCATATTGTCCGACGATAAAAAGTACAAAGTGTCATCTCTTATTTTACATCTTCACTGTGTTGGCTTTACATAATTTACAAATTAAAATTTTAATTATTATTATCTCATTGTTTGCTTATCGGCTTTGAGTGGGCGTTTATTATGAGCACAAAGTAAAGTTTTTTTGCGCTACAATCACTTCAGCTAAAACTTATTTGCTACACCGTGCCTCATACCTCAACAACTGCATACGTATGTACGTTTGTAAATATTGCTAACGCCTCCGCTTACTTTAACTGCTTTTTCGTCTGCATATTCATTGCAAAAATTTTAATGAAATTAGCATAAAATTAACGCCTCATCGTCATAAGCCATTCAATGCCTTAATTTGGCACTGAGTCGTACAAAGCAGCTCTTCAGTATTGTGCTTCCTACTTCTTATTGTTATTGCTTACTTACATACAATTCGTTATGACCTTAAGATTTGCATTTATTTCGTAATTTTCGCCCTAATTCGACATAACTCAGCGCTGCGAATTTAGCTGCCTTGCATCTTCCACGCCACACCGTTTTCATGCTGATAAGTAGTGGCTGCTGCCCTGCAGGAAAATCTACTAGTTATGAACTAGAATGCTACCAGTTTGCGTCTAAGCCTAAGTAGTTCTCGTTCTACGCTTTTTCTAGGTTAGCGACTGGTATTTTTGACAAGGCATCTACAAGTAGAAATACTAGTAGCATCAAACCCTTTGATGTGATAGTCTACCAATTCATCCCCGTTAGAGGAATAAGTACATATCGTTGGCTGAGTTGAAGATCGACATATCTCGGTAGCCATTTTGAAAACGACCAATCTCAGAAAGCTTTCCCAGAACTCCCTATTTTAGAATTTGATTGAAGTGCGCCTTTTTCAGAATTTGATGGAAGGATGCCTTATTTCAGAATTCGGTTTAAAAACACCCCCATCTCAACATATTTTTATTATATTCACACTTGAGATATGACGTTTTGGAACCAAATTCTGAGATAGCGCGTTTTCGAACCTGCTATCAAGATAAGTCAATCCTCCACTCAGCCGTCGATATGCCGCTGATAAGATGCTCGAAATTATCGAACTGCTAGACCATAGCCTTAGCTCATACTAGTTAATGAACTGGTATTTTTACTGACTGATTTTAAATTTTCACTGCAGCGTGTGTATGTGGTTGTATTTGAATGTATATAAATATGTACATTAGGTCGGGTCAATTTGTATGGTAGATTTTTTCGACCATGCGCGTGTAGCACAATAGGATTCTACGTGCAATTCCAAACAAATTTGCCGAAGAAACCATGGGTCTGAAATGCAATTTGGAGTTTTCCAATTTGCTTAGAATTACACGTATAATCCTTTTGTGCTCTACGCGCATAGTCAAAAATATCGACCCGCCCTAATGTACTCGTACATACTTATGTATGTATGCATTGTACTTTATGCTGCTCGGTTTTCTTGTACCTGAGGCACTTATCGTTAGAATTTCGTAGCGTAATTCAAAATGAGAGCGTCTCCAGCAACTCGACTTCAATCACTCAGCTAAACACTTCAAACTCACTTGACTGCATTCATTCGCTCACTCATTGCATGTCTTGTATTTATATAAAAATCGTCGTGTTTTGTACTACTTGAGAGGAAAAGTAATTAGCGATTGTTGACTAATTAGATATATAGATTTTTTTTTACAATACGTAAAAGCCGTCTCGATCCATTTTTCTGAAAGATTTAGGAGAAGTGAAATGTCTGACAGAGAGTTCAGAAAAAGGGATAAATTAAATGTATTGCGAAATAAAATAAACAGCCCTTAAAACAAGCCTACATAATGGAATACACATTAGGGTGTCCCAAACTGTTGTTTTGCGAAATTCGATATGCATATCAGCTATGTATGTTATTCCTTTTCTACATAAATTAAGTTTTTATTGCTGTAGAATCACCATAAGCCAGGTGACTTGTAGTTGCTATTTTATTGCATTTATAGGACACCGTACACTTTACCTCGCATTAGTAAAATGTTTTAGATATACATATATAGTACTACTAGTGCTCGACCGTAGTACACACTTATGTACATATATATTATGTATGTTCAGTTTTAGTGTTTCATAGATACTGAAGGTAAGAAAGTTCAAGGAAGTTTTGTTAATATTTTAGAATAAAATTTTTTAATCTGTATCCTAATGACACTGTTATACACGGTGTCCTAGAGCAATCCCTCTAAAACCGAGCGAAAATATGACCTACCAAATCGGTGATGCTCTATTATTTGGCGGTATTACCGACTTGCGTATTTTTTATGCGGTTTCGACCGGAAGTGGGTTAAACTGACCGGAAATCCATTTTTTAAAGTTAGACATACATACATACATTGAATAAGGCACTTCCGAGAAAAAAGTTTCAAACAAAAGTTACGTACTTTTATCCTTAGAACCCAAATCAGTAGTAAAATCATATACACTTAGGTCTCGTTTTATGCGGATTTGAGTCCTTGCGGTTTTTCAAACCTGAATGCTGGAACGCATCCCCTGTTTTTGTATGAAAGTAAAGAACTCTATTATGCGGATTTATGAGGAACGCATAAAAAAAGACCTAAGTGTATGTATAATTTGAAAAAATGGACTTGCGATCAGCTTAACCAACTTCCGATCGGCCCCCGATTTGGTTGGCCATATTTCCGCCTTTAAAAACATTTCCCTCCATTTTAGAGGCGTTGGACACCCTGTTCAAAGAAGAAAACATCGGCAAATCTACATATATGTACCAGAAACACTCCGTTAGAAACACGCCTGGATATTCGCAAAAAGCCGACAGCATTTGACTACCAGATCACGGAGATCGACTTAGGCCTCAGAAGGTACTTAAACCTAATTCCGTCTTAAGTAGCGATGAGATTTCAAATTTAGCAGATGGAACTAAAGTTGACTGAATACTGAAATGGATTAGCAAAAAGAGTTTACGGGGTGTGTATAGCTAAGTGGTTAGCGTTGCTGGCTAAGCACATCGATTATGAGGGTTCGATTCCTGCTGAAGTATAGAAGAAGAAGTTTGATGAACAAATTGCAGCTATAACTTCTACCACTTAGACTTTGTTGTCTTACCCCATTTTTCCTAATAAACAAATCATGGCGAAAAGCTCAAAAACATTGATAAAAAAGTAAATATTATTGCACCACAATAATAATAGCAAAAATAGCTTACTTTCACGCTTCGATTAAGCGTCTATGGTCGACAACAACTACATAACTCGACAGGAGTTTAGAATTATCGAAAACTCTTACAATCGCTTAGACAAGACATCGACAATCTTCGTCAGATGCGGAGCCACATAAAGCAATTTTTGTATTTGTTGTTAAAATGAGGTAGATTCCATTAAATACTTCCTGTGCAGCTGGTTCTCACTTTAGAGTTAGCGACTCAGACTTTTTGGGGGTGATTTAATGGAATTTAGGGTTAAAAATCTTCTCTTATCGACTCCTGTGGCTACGGTGTGCACCTTTGATAATAAGAGATAGCTTAACTTTACCTAACCGTTACTGAAAACTAAAAACACAGGTTTACTACGTTTGAGCTTAACTACTCGTAGTATCCCGGAAAAAAGCGTAAAATAACTCAGGTGCGAGAACTTTTGTCGCAAGGTGTGGTAAATAATATCATCCTACAGCAAAAAAAACTTTTTTAAGGTAAGGCTAAGTATATAGTATTCAGAAAAAAAAACATTTTCGACTGTCCGAAAAAACCATAGTTGTTTTTTTCTAACGCACACCCCCTTATTTTATTCGACCACGGCAACCCGTGCCGACTTGCAGTCAAAGTTATCAGAATAAGCTTTAAGCAGTTTCCGTGTTTTGTTAACTTACTCATTGTACTTCTATGTACATAAAGTGGTATTACTATACTCCCTACAGTGTTAGGGAAAAATATTAAGTAAATCTGCGTTTTTGGTTTTTTACCAGATAGTCAGGATTTTTTCCAAAGAACCATTCATTATAATATATTTCCAAAAGTCTACACAAAATATGGATATATGGGTATCAATCGAAAGAAGAATTCAAATCAAAACTTTTGCTTTCAATTATCCTTTTCGAACCAGTCGAAAATGTCTTATAAAAATATTATCCCTAAAGATTTTTAATTTTGAATGTATTCCGATGAGTCCTAGTTTAATTTAAATCCTATTAATATATATAAAGAATTGAAGGATAAATATTGCAAAGGATATTTTTCTTTAAATAATTGTTTCGATTTCCTTGGCAGAAATCCTGCCGTCCTACTAAAAATGTAAAGAGTGCAGATTTACTATATATGCGTGCAAATATGGGAAGCATATCGAATATTTCGCATTTCTAAAAGTTTTCATGGATGATTAATTAAATTTACTAACTAAAATTTCAACTAAAGTCGTTACCCTACGGCCACAAAACTTCATACATATGCTATTTAGGCTAAAAAAGCACAAAACCAGAGGGTATGCATATCAAAATTTGCAAAAAATTTGTTTCCATATATTACCCGTGTTTTTTTACACGCATACATACGTGTGAAAAAAACAAGCATCGACAATTTCCATTTGAAAACAAGTAATTTAGATTTAATCGACAACTATTCATAAACGCACATAAAGGTTGTCGCTTACTGCTCCATAAAAATTTTAAGCGCAGATACGTATGCGTGTAAGAAAAACACGCCTACTCTTGGGACAGTCTACATATACAATACATACAATGCATATACAATTTTGGAAAAAAATATTTTTTATGTTCTGGGACACGCTAATGTACATATTACATATACATATATCTGTATATATGTACAATAGGTTCTTCGAAGCTTTTAATATTTATTCCGAAATGATGGGCTACTTCATAAAATAAATGAAATGGAGTAATAATTTTGTATACCTGTCACGCTAGTATGGAGATATGTAATATGATGTTTACTATATGTATGTAGATACATACGTATATTAATCTATTTAAGCTTTCACTCACCTTAACGTAAGTGCGTTCTGTATCGACCAATTCCAAGATAACCTTGCGCAGTTTCTCGGCATCGGTAAGCTGACGTGACGGTGTCAGTGCGGCATTCGAGACTGAAGATGTGACAGAGCCGGTCGGGCTGGATTTACGGGTTTCCTGAGGTGAACGACAAAATCCGGTAACCTTCAATCAAGCGTTTCCATCGACATAAATAGTCAACGATGAAGACGATGGAAGAAGGTTGATTGATGTTTTTTTTTTTTTTNTTTTTTTTTTTTTTTTTTTTTTTTTTTTTTTTAATTCAATTCATGTTTGTGCATTTCGATTCGCATTTGACAATCAATTTATGTTTTTGTTTTTTTAGTTGTTATTTATGATTTAAATTTTGATTTATAAGTGATAAATAGTATTTGTAATGATGTTTGTTGGTTGTAATAGTAGTAGAAGTGTTGTAGTTGTTTTAGTATTTTTTTTTGATTGTTATAATTTTTTTATTTGATGTTTTTGTTATTATAAAACGAGGTGTTTGCAAACAATTCATTTAATTGGATTCAATATAAGATGATATAAAAAAGTAGATGAAGAAAGAAAGAAAATTGTGAAGTTAGCAAAAATGTGAGTGGTGTAAATTTGTGCAAATAAGATTCATATAAAAAGTGAAAGTAAGTTCGTAAATGTGAAGTGATCGATTGCGGGGGTGGAAGGGGGCAGATGAAATACATTAAAAACACAATCAAAATGCCCGTTTTATCAATGGCGAAATGGTAAAATTGGTGCGATAACTTGCATTGTAATATTAAATATATGCTTAACTACTTAAAAATCATGCTTTTATGAGAACAAGATATTAAAAAAAAAACACATATCAAACTTTGTACAAAAATTAGAAAAATTATTCTTATTTTCACCAAAATTTCCAACTTTTTAATCAGCATTTTGGTATGCAGTTTTGTAGACCATTTGATTCTAGTATAATGAAGTGCAACTTTCGAGCTGCTATAAAATCCCGTTAATTTTTGTATGTTTTTTTTTTGCTGGCAGTGTCTTCCATATAAAAGAAAATTGTCGAACACACTTTTGTACGGACAAAACGTAAAACACCTTCAACCAAAAAATAATAATTTGTGTGAGCTGTCTGCAAATGTTTTTTGATGTTGGCTGTTGTCTGTCGCTTCACCTGGACGTATGCAAAGAAATTCCAAAGAATCGGCGAAAACGGGCTGATGCCGATGCCGATGCTCAATTTTAATCGGTCGGACTCTAAAAATTTATTTAAAAAATGTACACGGCTGGATGCCTACCTACCATTACTATATGTATGACTGCCATAAAATTTATATGAATATAATATGTAAAAGTTTTGAACCATTAATAAGTGATTCGAACATTAGTCTTAAACTTTTATTTACATTATAAAAAAGGGCATACTAAATATAACCCATTGTTTTTTGCTTGTGACAATATCACTCTGAAGAAAAAAATCAATATTATTGCGATTTTAAATAAAGAAAGTAGTATAAAGTGATTTATTTTACAACGAATTTTCGTCATCCCTTGTCAAGCTTGGTTTGCAGACAAACCGGTTGCGGCGTTGCGCCATCTTCAGTGTAATTTTTCTTTCTCCAGAAAACAGAACAAAAAATTACACCGAAGATGGCACAACGCCGAAACCGGTTTGTCTGCAAACCAAGTTTGACAAGGGACGATGGAAATTCGTTCCAAAATAAATCATCTTACCACCCTATCGGAAAAATCAACCAACACATAATATAAAGTGCTTTTATTATTGCTGATTCCTTAAAACATTGGAATCAAACAAAACCATTTTTGGTTGCTTATATCTGCCTCATTAATTATCAAATTACTTAAATTTACATTGGAATAATTTTTTTGAACAAATATATTAGTTGAAAAATACCTAACCAGTCGTTTTTTTAATGGTGGTCAATTCGTTTTGCATACTGTTTAGTAAGTCGCAAGGAAGGTTAAGTTCGATTTACGGGACCAAGGAGTTGTGTAATCGCAGCCATATTAAAACCAAGGATGGTTAAAGTATTTCTAACTCAGGGGAACAGTAAATTTCGGGCCTTAACCCAACTATGCCCAAACGTTAGTATCCATTCGTTCTAACTTCAAATTCTAAAATTCTTCCCACCACATCCCGGTTTCTTTTCTTATGGAGGGTAAAATTTTCCACTTTCAATTCTATTATTTTTCTTTACGAAAAACTTAAAAAAAATATGGGGTATACAATCTTAGGGGGTAAGAGCATAACAATTTCGACTTAACTGTTTTTGGACCACCCTAACGTACAGTCGTTTGTTAGTACATTTGCAGTGCCATGCAACTCTAGCACCATTAAAGTACTTTCTTGCCATGACATTTCCAATTCGGTTTGCGGTTTTGTGGTGCTCCTTTTACGCTACCACGCAGGGGTTACAGATTCCGCCGGAAGCAAACAGTGGGTGACAATCGCTTGGTCGAGTGTAAATAGAAGGTGTTTAATACGCATTTTTGCGGTAAGACGAAGCTACTGTAAAGGCAAAACAACAAAACTGCAACAACAACAACAACAACAACAGCGGCAGGATAGGAAGTGCATTTGACACTGACAGTTAATGGCTGCCAGGAAATCAGTAAAATGCTGTAGGTTAGAGGCAACAACACAGCGTTGGCGACACGTTCAAGACAGGACGACAGGTCGACAGTTTGACGTTTCGCTTTTACTATGTATGTAGTTGTGTTGTTGTATACTTGTAGCGTTTCTGTATTTGCTGTTGTGCTGCCTGTGCACAATACATAGCTGTCATTTTATAAAGCACCTTCTACTTAGGCTACATTCATACGAACACACTACATCTTACACTTGTACTAACGCACCCTTGTAAGTGTGTATACGCTCACCTATGCCTCGTTTACCTCAACATCCTTCGCTGATTTTGGCACGAGAACACGACATACATACGTAGAGACAAAGACAAGCCTGCTTTTTGTCAGTCAACATTTATGTGAGCGCGCGCAATTTCCTGCTCGAGTGCGAAGGAATTCCATAGCATTCATTGCGGCACATTCATTGGTGCAACACGCTGCTGCATGCCACATGCCACATGCCGCTTGTTTGCGCTCCACTGCCTCTTGGCATTTTTCCTTTTACGCTTTTTCATTATGTAAATGATTTGCGCTTTGTTTCTGCTTCTTTGGCAGCGTTCATTTGCATAAGCTGCCTTCCACTAGCATCAGCATTCAGAACGATTGCTTTACTGCATTTGCGGTGAGAGAGTGCGGGCGCGCAAGTGACAGTGCAAGCTCGTTGTTGGGCGGTTGCTCCGTTCATTGCGGTAACTTGGGCTGGAGGTTCACAGTCAAAGCTGCAGTTTAAATTTCGCAAATGGATTTACTAAAAATTACACTAACTACATAAATACATACATATACCGACTGCTCGAATGCAAGTATTTACAGTACATATGTATGTACTCCCATGTATATTTGTCTGTAAGATTTCGGTGTGCAATAGCGCTGAGTCGCCGTGGTGCGGTTGCTTGTAAACGTCAACTTGAGATTAGAGTATCCACTTTAGTAGGTAGGCTCTTCTTTCTTTTGGTGTTTAGATTATATATTATTTCCCCATCCGATGGCGGTGCGACCACACGGAATTATTATGTGGTTGTCAGTTTATCGGCTTTTCCATACGACTTTTAGATTGTGTGTGTGTGTGTGTGTTCGCTGTGTGAGTAAGGTTCACCTATTTACTAAAGTGTCATTAAAGGAAGTGGACTCTCGGCTGGCTGTCAGTACTTCTCTCTAGTCCTTGGAAGCTGCGGTTGCACAGGAAAAAATTTAAATTTGTTTGCCTCGTATCGCGTAGTATACTACCGTTATTTTGTTTGATTATTGTGCCGAACTTGTTGGCGTTATTATGGAAGTCGGATATGCGCTTAGGCCGAGGGAGAGGTGCTAGATTAGGTATGGACAAGCAGAATCTTTATCTGTCACTTAGGGATGTAACTATAACAAACATCTGGAGGAAAATTGAAGCAAAAAAAACTTTTCTGCTAAAAAAATGTTATTTATGACAGCGCAGCCCTTAGTGACCCCAGAATCTACATGAGCAACAACCAAAACTTAACGCTTGGAGGAAGCTTCCTAAATCTTTCTAGAGTTGTTATATGGCAGGCAAGCGCAGAGTAAAATATCTCTGTGGTCATCGCAAGAAGATATAAGGACCCAGCGTGAAGACCCCCGTGGCTAGGTAGCATCGAGCTGTCACTTAAAGACCACGCCTTGTATTTGGGAGCAGTGTCCCTTGAGGTCTCTCATCCGCTCTGATGCATTGGTGCTACACAGCAATAGTCAGACCAATACTGCTAAGTGGCACTTTGGTGTGGTGGAATGCCGCAAAAAAGTCATCACATCTTAGGCCAATGGAGAAGGCTCAGCGATTCGCGGCACTGTACATCACGGGAGCGCTAAGGTCCATTCCAACGGCTGCTCTTGAAATGGTCCTCAGTTTATCACCCATTGACCTATTCGCGGATAATCGTGTTGCTAAATCCGCAGTTAGATTGATGGCCATAGGAGAATTCAATTTCAGAACCTCTGGGCACAGCTCAATAGGGGCGGGAGGCTCAGGCAGCATGGACTGTATGGCGCCTATTTAGCTTTAAGTGGGAATGAGAGATTCGCACAACGATTGAGGCAGAGGGATGGCGCAACTGAATGAAACCTAGCCACAGATCCCTAAACTTTTTCTCCGACGGCTCTAAAATGGCAACGGGAGTGGGTGCCGGGAGTTACTGCCGGAAACTGTACGTCAGGCGGGCAGTAAGGTTAACTGACCATTGCAGCATATTTCAAGCAGAGGTTTTCGTAATGAGGCTAGCATAGGATTTAAACTCATCTGAGACTTTTAATGCAACTATATATAGATTTCTCGCTGTGTACGCAGTAGCCACGTTGAAAGCACTTTCGGGAAGGTTTCATTTTACCATTCAGCATAACAAAGAGCATTTGGTGGCTTTCTTTGTTGCCATTCAACCGCTCACCTGTACACTCACTCACTCACTCACTCATTCGTAAGCTCACTTTACTTAGTACGTAGAGATGTATTTATTCACCTTCTATGTTGCGCTGTGTTTTTTTTTTGTCTTCATTTTTCTGCAATACAATTGTTGTTGCCAAGCTGGCTTGTGTTGTAAGCTTTTATCCTTGATTCTATTTTAAAGGATTGATGCTCGAGCACACTATAAGTGAGTGAGTGAATAGCGAGTAAGTGAGCCAAATTTAAATTGTGCAATAGTGGTACGCGGCGCAAAGGTCCTTGAGGTGTGCGAGTGTGCGCAACCGAGGTCCTTGTGAGTGTAACACACAAAATTTGTAAGGCTTAACTTGCTTTGCGTACCTTCTACGTTGCGTCATGTATGTATGTATGCATGTATGNTTTCAACCGTCCAGCTCTGCATCCCTTTTGCAGTAGTTCAGAGACAGTTCTGAAATTTGTGGGGCGGAACTAGCGCTTTGCCAGACTGTCCCTAAATTTTGCTGCAGGGTATGTATGTGTGTGTGTGTGTTTTTGTATTTGGTTGTGTGTTTGGTTTGCGTGTGCGTGTGCGTGTGCCGGTCTGTTTGTATAGCCTTTTGACATTTCGTTGACGCTGTGGCAAATTTAGTGCCACTTTTGTAAATTTATTTTCCCCGCTTACTAGCCTGTGAAAATGGTGACAACGTAGATGGCAACGCTATTCTTGTTATTATTTCATTATGGCTTTGAATGGATATGCGTTGTTTTTTTTTTTTACTTTTATTCTTGGCAGCTATTGAGGAGAAGAATTTTTAAAGACTGCTTGAAGTAAGATGCATTTTGTTAGCGTGCAACGCTTGAGAATATACGACAAATAACCTTAAGAGTGTGGCGAAAGGGATACTTAATCCTTCATGTCCTGTGTACTTTGTTTTCTTTGAGTGTGTGTTTGTTGTGTGCGCCATATTTTCATTGTGTGTTGAGGATTGGTCTTTGAAACCGGTACAAGGATTGGCTATAACAAAGGATTCCTTTTGTATTTTATACTTTCACGTAGACACTATACGGCTACATCAAATAGTTCTTAGTGAGTTTTTACGAAAAACATATTAAGCAAAAGTTAAGCATTAAACAATTTTAAATATACTGAAATTGGATTTGGAGCGCAGACATTTCTTACCGAAAAATAAAGCAATAGGGTTTAATTTTGCAGCTTTACTATTGTTGCCTTTTTCTTGGAACGTGTTTTTTTTTTTTGGAAAACCCAAGATGGCCTCCCAACTATGACGCATAAACTAAATGCAACTGGAGAACCCAACACTAAAAGCAGGTTTTTATGGCGTCGCTGATTACGAATCTGGAGTCCGCTTTAAAAAATTCAAAATGGCGGCTAAAAAATTAAAATCAATCAGATTCGCCTGAAACGTTTCGCTAATTACGACTCTAAAATCAGATTGAAAAATTTCAAAATTGTGGACCCAATAAATCGATTACATTCGCCTAAAACTTTACAATCGTGGGTTGCTCAGGTCGCTGATTACGAATCTGAAATAATATTTTAAAAATTCAGAGTTTCGGATTCATATTGGATCTAAAATTTAAAACGAAAAAGCTAAAATCGAACTTGTGTACTTGGCGTATGAGTTACTCAGACGAGATGATAATAATGCGATTGATTGATTGAGCATATCTGCTCTAAGTAACAGCAATGAGTACAACAGTATGAATGCAATGCGTTTCGTTACCCCAAGTCTCCATTTCCTACTAAATATGTCTTAACATCTGTTTTAACTTTGTCCCTCTTAGAATTAGACATAGAAGATGGTCACATGGCGTCCTATGCACAGGCCCGTCAAGGGGGGAGGTTAGCGGAGTCAATTGCCCTGGGCCCGGCTGAAAAAACTGATATTCTCAGACTTTGTCGAACTTTTTATGAAAACTCTACTTTATTTGCATTGAATGCTTGCTGCTCAGAAGTTTTCACATTCTTTGGAGTTGTGCAAAACTATACATTATTCAGCTGCAGTCTTGAAATGTGGTCGATTTTACAAGAAAATATTGGCTACTCATTTCACAGTATGTCCCAAACTCTTTGCTGTGATATAGTCATTTGTATAGAAAATGTTGCAGCTCGTCTTCCTGATATTAACCGTAGAGTACTAATTTTTGTCGATTCGATGACTGTCAATCCCATTTTACTTATTTTCTCTTTACTGCGTTGCGGTCAGATTTAATGTGCTCCCGATTTTAACAGCGAAATTCACCGGTTTTGCCTGAAATTTCGTAAAATTCCCCATCGCCTTATTTACGGGAAAAAATATATTTTAATATATTTCCGGTCTTTCTGTTTATTTTATTTTAAAAATGTAATTCATCTATGTATTCATAAAGCAAACCAAACATTTATAAAGAATGCAAAAATCTGATATGTGGCCGAAAAAAAAATTGGTCGCACCAAATTATGACTAGTTTTCACAATTATTATTACTTTTTTTTTGTTATTTAATTTGGTTTATTTTTTTATAAAAATTCTGTTCATTCTTTAGCAAAAACCGTTTAAATCCAAGTTTCGAACTTTGTGCCAAATTTGAAAAAATCAACAAACATTAGATTTTCTAGAAAAATTTTGAGTACGCGGTTTTGTGGCCCACTCAATTCTAGTATAAAAAAGTGCATGTTTCAAGTGCGTAAACATTTTCGTTTGCGGCTTTTTGTACCGAAGGTATTGCGATTTTCTTAATAGAAAATAGATTGTGTCTATTCGTTATATGAAAGCAAATGCGGTAATTATTAGCCATTTGAAATACTTGATTTGATCGAGCTACAAAACTGCATACGGCTCATTCCACGAAGACGGATGTGACATTTCAGCTTACAATTTTTTTACACTTAATTCCCCACAAAAAATGGTCCGATTCCCCACGCAAACTGAAATTCTCCGCAAATCGGGGAGTTCCTTACGAGTTGGCTTCCCTGCTGCTCATCGAAATAAAGTTGAGACTTGTGTCTCATGCGCAAAATGATTTTATAAATAAAAGATTTGCTGTTTTTTATATTAGTACGAATATAATTTGTTACGTTTTGCCATATTTTGATTTCGTGTGTTAAGTCCCAGAGAAAATTTAGTACTTTTTTGAGCCGCTTCCATTATGGGCCTGAAAGTGGTTTTATTGTTAAGTTTAAATATTACATTTGTAAGTTTAAAAATATGTTTAACATTTTGTTTACTTTTATTTGTAAAACAGTAGAGTTTTAACAAGACTTCGTCGATTCTACGATACGAAACATGGTTAGTACTTCCAGGGGTTAAGAAGTCTCTTGAAGCTATTGAAATACTCAAACTGACCGCTGGGACAAGATCATATGTGAAGGATATTAAGCCGTATATGGAAACGTTCGAATGTATTTTGATGACCTCTATTTGCCTCAAAAATTCTGATACGAATTTATTATCGACGTAAAAACTTACAAGCTAGAGATGCCATGATTGATGTGGAAGCTGCCAACATAAAGAGTTTGCTTAAAGATCTTAAAACTCTAGCGGGAAATTTTAGTTCTTCAGATATGTTTCAACAGAAACGGAGTAAATCAAGAAGACGCAATGACAAATTACTTAAAGGATCCTCGTGAGTTAAGCGGAGAAACTCTGCAAAAACAAGCAGAATACTTCTGCTAAACTAACGATATGGACGTTTCTATTATTTTTATTCGGAAAATTTAACATTTACAGGCAATAAGCAAATATAGGATGCCCAAAAATTTTCCTCCTTTCCAACTCCTAAACAAGTAATATTCCAGCGATTGTTGCTGAAGGCGAACGCTCACTCAGTATATTAGCACGAATTAAAAATTGATTGCGTTCTACGAGGAACCGAAATAGACTAACAACTATCGGAACTTTGAAATTGGAGTCATCTTTTGCTCGTACCATTGACTTTGAATCCATCATCTAAATGTTTGCTGACAGAAAAGCGCGGAAAGATTTCGCGTTAAATTAAAAATTAATTTTAAAAATAAATATTTTTAAAATAAATTCATTGCATTAATCACGTCCAATACAATCGACACTCACTGTACATAGCGTACACCATCGTCAAAAGAGGCACAACTCAAAAGTAAGACCCAAAAATATACAAAAAAAAAAAAAAAATATTTGCATTAATTGGAGCTAAATTCTACGAAATGATTTATGCGTAAAAGCTGCCAAGCTGCTTTGATGATGGCGTGCGTTTTGTATGTATGTACATAGAGACAAAGCTAGACAGGGTAAATTTTAACTTTTCCCTTCTATGGTCACACTGGGTCCAGTGGACACCAGACAAAAAAATGTACGTAGAATTCGAATCTTATAACAACAGTTAAACATACAAAATCTATTTATAATAGTATCTGTATAAATACTTAGCCCCAAAGTATGTCTAGTGTCTACTGGAGCGAGTGCGACCATTACGGGTTAAAGACAAGTAAAGTACGTATTAAACTGTTTAAGGGAGAAATAACAAAAAACCTTCTCCCCTAAAATTCGCTTGCAAAAAACTCGTTTAAAGTACAAAATCGCATACCAACAATATGCAAAACCGCGTATGTGAGGTTGCATAAATTATTTTCTAGAAAGAAAAAAACGTTCATATTTCAAAATGGTTCTCTCTTTTTTACAAAGTGATCGCATTTCTGGCTAGTATATTTCAGGGTGAATGGCTAAGGATTGAGCCAAGAGCTTGTATGAGCAAATCCATTTTTTTTGGCAAAAAATGTCGTTTTGGCGCTTTTGTACTTTAAACGACCATACGTATGTATGCAAGTACTACTTGTGCTCTAAGTGAAAGGCGTGAAAATTCTAAACATGCTGTGCTAATGAATGCATATGACCAAATAAATTATTTTGAAAACTAAGGTAATGAAAAAGAATGTAACAACACAATAAAGCATTTAGAGCAAATTTAATATTTATGCATTTTTCACTCAATTACCAAACACTTAAAGACAACTTCACACATACCAGAACCCATCCACCAAATGATCACACGCGCATGTACACACAAAAAAAATGCAAGTTTGCAAGTGCCAGCTGACACATGAACACACATACAAGTGGAACAACTTGCAGATTAATTTTACTTTATATTTCAGGATCTGTTTTTTTTTTTAGTTTTTAAACTCTTAAGTTTTACGTTCAATTTTCCAACACATGTGCGTCGACATCGGTTGAAAGTTCATTCTACTGACAGCCAGCAACTACATACTCCTTCATAGTGCACTTGTGTGTGTGTGTGTGTGCTTGCATTTGGGCACATGTTTATGCACATATGTATTTATGTATGTTTACATGAATGTATGAATGAATGTATGAATGTGTGGTAGAGATCGTTACCCTTACACGTACCTGCTCTGCGGTCTTTAGAAGATTCTCAATTTCGAAACTGCTCGTACGTGAGGTCGGCTTGGTGCCGGCTGCGACCATTTGTGCTGGTGTCGGCTCAACGGATGATGGTGCCGGTGAGCTTTCGGCCTCAGGTGAATATAAATCTTTACCGGTGCCATCTGTGAAGAAAAATGAGCACACAAATAAATGCACATAATGAAGAGATAAACATACTGTGGTGCGTTTGTTTGTATGTACATAAGTACATACATACATAAAGATGCACTTTAGAGTTGCACAAACTCTTGCATGGAACTCTGTGCAATGTATAAACAACTATGTATGTACATATGTATATATGCTGAGTATGTAAAGTTTTTGTGTAGTGCAAGTGTTAAAAGATTACTGTGCCTTAAATCTGCGTAAATTAAGAAGACATATCACAGTGGTTTAACTTTGTACAATAGAAAAAGCTTTATTATGCCGTGTGGTGGTGGGCTAACTATCATTCGAGATACACAGATTGATATTCCTAGCAAGTGAATAGCACTTCTCATAAATTGAGGGAGGAGATTGGTCAAAGGCTTTGCAATGTATATATGAACAAATCTCACAAGCTGTGTTTTTAGTGTCAATCAAGTACAATAAAAAATAAATCAAGTATTTGAACAATTTTATGGCCTTATTCATAAAACATAAAGTGCTTTATAAAAGGTTTATTGATTGTAAAATGTATGAAAACGTCAATTTATAAAGCTCTTTAAACCTACTGTATTTTTTATGAATAAGGGCATTAGTCTTAAACCGTTTATTTAGGCGAACAAGTACCGAAATTAATAATTTTTTCATTGTCACTCGGAAAAATCATAATTGTATTTTTTTTTTAATAACTTTGGGAAGTTTTTAAATAGAATGTTCGCATTAGAGCCAATGGAAATTGGCATCAAATAGAACATATCTGTAAAGATTCAAGAGTGTGCCACCAAATTAAAAAAATGCAGAATATCTGTTGCAGCTATTTTGTAATTTTTGAAATTTTAAGAGTTTGTAATTTTAATAATTTAAGATACTTCAAAATGTTAAAATTAAATGGTGAGAATGTTCTTCTTGCCAAAACGAACAAATCTAGAGGAATAAGACTAGAGTGCCACCAAATGAAAAAAAAAATTACATTGAGTAAGAGATGACTGCTGCTGGAGCTGACAGCCTGTCAGCTGAGCTATCCAAATAAGGTGACGAGGAGTTGATAAGGTGCATGCATCAACTCTTATGCAGAATATGGTCAGATGAACGCATGCCCGATGACTGTCTTTCATGTGACTTCTTTAATTTGATGTTGGAGAAGATAATAAGAGCTGAACTGAACCGCTCAGGAACAATTTACTACAAGAGCGTGCAATTGCTGGCTTATGCCGATGACATCGACATCAGTGATATCAAAAACCGCGAAGTCTGTTCTGCCTTTTCCAAGTTGGATAGGGAAGCAAAGCGAATGGGTCTGGTGGTAAACGCGGACAAGACGAAGTATCTCCTGTCATCAAACAAACAGTCAGCACATTCATACCTTGGCGACCACGTCACTGCTGACAGAGACAAGTTTGAAAAAGTAGATGACTTGAGCCTTGAAATCCAACGCCTTGCTTGCCAACAAGTGCTACTTTGGACTGAGTAGGCAATTCAGGAGTAAAGTCCTCTCTCGACGTACGAAAACCACGCTCTATAAGTCATTCATCATGCCCGTGCTGCTATATGGCGCAGAAGTGGAAGTGGAGTGTTTGTTTAGCGACGGCAAGTACCGCAGACGATGGAACGATGAGCTGTATGAGCTTTACAACGATATGGACATAATGCGGCGAATTAAAACACAGCGGCTCCGCTGGCTTGGCCATATCGTTCGAATGGACACCGACGCTCCAGCTTTGAAAGTATTCATCTCGAAACCCGCTGGTGGTAGCAGAGGAAAAGGAAGGCCCCCACTGCGATGGAAAAATCAGGTGGAGAAGGACTTGGCTTCACTTGGCATTTCCAATTGGCGCCAGTTGGCACAGAAACGACTGGCGTGCTTTGTTGAACTCGGCCAAAATCACCTAAGGAGGTCACAGCGCTAAATAAGAAGAAGAAGAGATGACTATGATTTGTGAAACTAAAATTTCATTTTTTAAATTTTTATTGGCACACTCGAAATTCATTCTAAAATTGCTCTATATGCGTAAAAAATATTCCACGCCAACATTTACTTGCTTTAAATTATATGATTTTTAAGCTAAGGTGTGCGAGTAAGCGTGCTACGGGGCGTATACGTTACGCAGCTACGGGTATATGAGCACGGGTTGTTATTTTTACTTTTTAGTACATCCTTTTTAAGTTTTTATTTAAATACTTCATATTCTATTCTATTCATTCTTCGCACAAAACTAAAGATAATGGCTTTTCTCAGATAGGTGTACCACCATTTTAGACCAAAACTACGTTTTTGTTGCAAAATGTAACAGCTCGTGAAATTTGCTCATAACGAAACTTGGTATGTGTACTTCTTTTCAGCGTAGTATGGATGGTATAGAAAACGGGCAAAATCGGACGACAACCACGCCCACCTCTCATATAAGGGTAGTTTTCAGAAATACCGCCTTATGGGCACACATGATAAGATGTTAGGATATCCAGTCGCAGTTGAAAAGGCGAGGAGGATGTAGAGAGTATTGAACACTATTTCTGACACTACCCCACCCTGGCTAAGACGTGCAATCGATTATTTAACAAATACTATAGAAATTGTTTTGCCAATCTAAATTAAGTAAATGTTCTCGCTTTTCGGCGATATATCAAGGGCAACCGGCGATTAAATTTCTCAGGGAAGTAAGAAAATAAAAAGCTGTTTCGCCAGTGCTATGTGGGGTCTTTTCGGAGCATCAAAAGCCTTAAAATTCGAATGATTTTTTCCAATTTTGTTGATTAGTTACCTAAATTTTTGGTTGCAGCTATAATCCCATTTACATGAAAGATTTACATATGTCATACGCATACCTTAAGGAGTCGCATAAAAGACACTTAAACCAGCTTTTGTGTATTTGTTCTCAATTAGTACTGTATAAAATTTCAATCTAAAACGCCACAGTAAGTTTTTCTTTTAAATGTCATATGTCCGCTGAATATTCACGCATCCATTCGCTCTAACGAGTTGCATAACAATCTTCGTTCGAAGTCCCCTTTTTTGTACTGCAACTCAAGTGCAACCTTTGTGGCTCAGCACTATTACATACTTTTAAATACTCACGCAAAAGAAGTAAAATAATAAAGTTAAACTATACACCGATGAACGTAAATTACAAATACTTATACGTTGAACGGTTTGCTTATTTACTCGCTTGTAAGAATGCCACAAATCCACCTAAACAAATGCATACTTTCACTCGTCTATGCACTTATAAAAGTCAGTACGTAGGGCATTTTACGAGTGCCCCACACAGTGACAAAGTATTAAGTTTGGTAGTTGGTTATGGAGTTGTAGTCAGAAGATACATACATGTATGAATATTAGACTACGCCTTACTTGTATGGAGACAATTTTTTGTTAAGCTACAAAGCTAGTATTTAAATATGCTACATATTTTCAACAGAAATTGTTGAAAAATGGCGAAACGTATTAAATTTCCTACAGACTTATAGGCAGTATTGACTGCTTTGTGAAAAATTCCATGAATTTTCTGAAATTTACGGCCTCTGAGGCACGTCTTTCCATTATCCGATTTTAAAAATTTTTCGCAGGTCAAAATGAACCTTTCTGGCGGGGAGTCTTGCTTTGTAGCACAAAGTTGCAAAATAAGGCGCAGTCTAATGTACATACATACTTACAGTAGTGGACATATCTATTACACCTCCCTTTCAAAGTGATATTGTGTGCCACTTATGTTTAATTATTTATTTTTAAGAATTTTCATTTAAAGTACAGTTCATTCTCTAACAAAACTCATATAAACCCAAGCATACAACTTGTTAAAAGACTGTAAAATATTGCAACAAATTTCAAACTTTTTTCTCAGAAGTGCCAGAATTTTTCTGAGCACACAGTTTGGTGTAGCCTATTAAATTTTAGTCTGATAATTTGCAAGTTTCACGTGGCTACAACTACCGTTGAGTTTTTAGATTTTTTTTTTGTCGCATTCGGTTCCATATAACGAATAAACAAAATTTATTTTATGTGGAAGAAACCCGCAACAGCTTCGGCGAAAAAAATTCTAAAAAATCAATGGTAGTTTTAGCTACTTGAAACTTGCTTATTATTAGACTAAAATTGAATGGGCTACACAAAACTGTGTACTCAGAAAAATTCTGGCACTTCTGAGAAAAAAGTTTGAAATTTGGGTGAAAATTTGTTTACATTATTTTGTAGTCTTTTAAAAAGTCTTAAGCTTGGGTTTATATGAGTTTTTTTTTTAGAGAATGGACTGTATTTTAATTGAGAATTCCTAAAAATAAATAAATAATCATGAGGGGCAAACAATGACAGTTTGAAAAGGGGTGCTATTGTATTGGCCAATACTGTATGCAGTAAGAGCTGTGGCATCATTAAGAAGCACTCCTTAGGGATGAAATGTGGCAGTTTTGGTATCTGCGTAACTAAGCGGTATTAAGCGCCAACTGACATGCAACAAACTAAACCGAATGAGGACTGAGTGTTGCATGCAACATGCTTTTTGGACAAGAGCAGCTCCTCAAAAAGCGCCAAATAATGCACTGTAGTTGTGGTTGCAAGCAAAATTATTGGCCGGAAGATATATGGGAAAAAAGGCAGGAACGACAGCGTGTAAAAGGGTGAAAGTTGCATTCTAGCACTACCCAGGGCACAGGTGAAATGATGTTGCAACAGGCAACATGCAACATAAATTGCACTCTAAAGTAATTATAATGCTTCAGGTGTATTTCATGTACGTATGCATGTGTAAGTCCCACTTCTAGTGCATATGAGCCAAAACTAATTACTGTATTTAAGTGATGATTACCACATAGCCATATATATTCATTTGTAGGTACGTACATTAATGGCTATTCTGCATTAAACGAAATTGTAAAAAAAAAATATAAAAATACTACAAATGGCAATAAGTAAACCTATAAAGTTGGAAGCAAGTTTGAGTAGTAACGAGTACGCTGTGATTCTTGTTAAATATTTGGAAGGTTTTTAAAGCTCTTTTCTTTGTTATTTTTCCATAAAAACATAGTTCAGCTTTAACCAAAACCATAAAAAGCAAATTTTCAAAGCTTAGAAATATTTTCATTAAAAATTCAACTTTTTAGTCTAATTTTTTTCGAGTATGCACTTTGGTGGCCCACTAAACAAAGTACAAAAAAATGCAAGTTTTAAGCCCCTGCAAAATCTCGTGGATTTTTAATATTTCTTTGCTGACGGCTTTTTACACTTTTTTCCATATAACAATGAATTATTTATGGAAGGTGTGCAAAGAAATAAAAAATCAACGCTAGTTCTTATAAATAGCACTTGTTGTATGAAAAAATCGCAAAAGCCGCCAGCAAAACAAAACTTTAAAATTGTAATGAAAATTTGTTTAATTTTTCTAAGCCCTGTATAAAGTTTGAAAACCTTATTTAAATGGTTTTGGTTAAAAATTGGAACCATAATTTTATGAAAAAATAAACAAAAAATTTCAACTTTAAAAACCTTGCAAATATGTAACAAAAATCACCGTGCACTAATTTCTGCTCCCCACTGTATGTACCCAAGTAAACATATTCAGATGTACATACATAATAGTGATCAGCAAAGAGTGCCTATTCTGATATTTCCCACCACTCAGCATATTTTGGATATAAGTACGTCTAAATCAGGGAAACGCCACCACTCTGATGTACGCATATGCACAACGACATTGATTTATGTGTATAAGTTGCCATAGATACGAATATGACGCCCTCATCATACTCATACCATCCTCAATAAGTTTGATCCTCAGTTCAACCGACTTTGATCTACAATACTCCTTGCATGAGTGGAATCATGTGAATCATTCCAGGCATATTGTTAAGCATGATTATGATAGATACCTTTTGCCTGACGGTGGATGTGACGTTCAATAAGTATGAATGCATATAAGTAGAATAAATTATGGATGGTGAGTTGGGATATACTCAGTTTGATCACACTCGCTGCACTTCTCTGAGTACATAAGCACTTGCTTATGCAAATATGTGGGCTTGCATAGGTGTGCTTTACAAATGTTATTGCTGAATAGCAAACAAAAGCGAGCGTGTTCGCAACTCAAAACGTTGCAATTTGATTTAAATTCCATTGCGAGTAGATTTTAATGTCTCAGTTGTTACTTTCCATATAAAATTGCGCAATTTTCCTCTTATGAGTCCAAACACATCAGAGAACACAATGCGAAAATGCAATGAAAGCGAAAGAAAATGTACATATTTAAGTGCGTAAGCATTACACATAGGTAAGTTTTTAAATGTTGCCATTTCAAGAATTCTAGAAAAGAAAGCATATATTTTGGACAGCATTCAGGACGAGTGATTATTCCATAATTATTTAGAGCAAGAACCCGAAAAACGTGTTTTTGCTTATACATATGCCCCTTGGGAAAAACAAGTGAGTATCTTATTCGTGCTCAGTGGGTCACTGATTAGAATATACAAGTAGTGGGATAGGTAGCTTTTATGGAAGAAATAATTCAAACTAAACACAGGAAATTATATTTATTTACATAAATACATTTACTTACATACATGTGTATATATGTATATCTGGATTTCTAAAAGCTGCATTTGATGGATACGTTTTCTTTAAAGTCTTAATCAGCAGACCCTATCTTCAGCACTGGTATAAGTATTATGGCTGTTAGCTAATCTACAAGACTAATAATATTGGCGCTAACACAATATGTTAGTATTTGGCCGAGCTTATTCTAAAATGTCTGTAATCTTGTTTCTAGTTAAGGGAATATAATAAAATGTAGTAAACTGGCATTTTTAGCTACTTAAGTCCATTTTCCAAAAAATTCCCTTATTTTAAATTTCTGCTAAGAGGTCATTGCATAAATCGATTTTGAGTTTAGTGTGCGATTAAGTAGTTACTAAGTTATCACAGTTTACGTATATCTGTAAATTACCGTTGTATAGGAGGCGGGCGTGGTTCTTGCCTGATTTAAAAAATTTGCAACGGGTCTCTTAGTAAGACTATAAGCAATGTTTCCACCGAGTTTGGTGGGGATTTCTAAGGCGACTTCAGAGATACAGCATTTAATCATAAGCCACGCCCATTTTCCAAAAATTTCATAACTGTCAAAATTCTATTTCACACTCCCACTTGCAGCAATTTGGAGCCAGTATTTACGGAAATAGCGTAGTTTTTGCATTTTTTGAAATATAATACTGTTTTCTCGAGTTATCGTGTACACAGACGGACCGGCAGACGGACAGACAGACATGACTTAATCGACTTATCTTTTTTTTTTTTTTGAGCAATTTGGGCTATATCTACATGTCTTTATCTATCTCGATTCGTTTTGGCTGTCACAAACCACCGTTATGCGAACACAGTTATAACACCCTTGTGCACAAGTGCGCTCGGGCATAAAACATATGTTGTATTATTGTATTCGTAGTTAGTTAAATAAATATTTTGTCGAAACCTTTATAATACTATATGGCAAAATAAACTTTGTTTCCTAGTATTGGATCAAACCAATGTTTTTTCGAAGAGGAGGGAAGACTCATAAATAAAGAAGTACTTTCTTCGTTTTTTGAACCTAGCCGCCGAAATCGAAGTTCGAAATTGGACCTTTGGTAAACAATTATTTTTAATTATTTTATGTAAAGAACTAAAAAACCTAAAAATATAGTTGTTGTTGTTGTTGTAGCAGCATACAAATTCCCCAAAGACTTTTTGGGGAGTGTTGCTGGAGTGACAGTCCTTGGCCAGATATAAATCTGGGTCGTTCCGGTTACGTAGGCCCGACTGTCGTGGGAACGTAAAAATATAGTCGCGCTCCGCCCTTTGCTCTTATTTAAATGGTGTATAACTTTTTTTGTGCAAACTTATATTACAGGTGCTATAAAGGGTCAAAGGTCAGATCTTCGAAAAATTAAAAAAATTGTATTTAAAAAAAAAATTGAACTGATTTTTGATCCCTTTTAGCACCTGTAATATAAGTTTGCACAAAAAAAGTTATATGCCATTTAAATAAGAGCAAAAACCAGAGTACGTCTACATTTTTACTTTTTAGGTGTTTACATACAATAACTAAAAATAATTTTTTACCAAAAGTCCAACTTCGAACTTCGAAGCCCAAAATCTCGATTTCTGAGGCTAACTTCGAAATACGGGGAAAATAATTTTTTAATTATGACTCAATCTCTTCAGAAAAATCGGTTTGGTATAATACCCAGCAAAGTGCTATACAGTGTTATATATAGGTTGAGAACTTCTATCCGATTCTCCGATTTGGAATCTGATAATTTTCGATAACCTATGTAGCTCGCACTTTCATTTTATATATAATTCGATTCTGTAGTTGCCTAAGATCGCCCTAACTATGTAAGTCGTATGACTGAGCAATCATATATAGATATTTTGTCTAAGCCTTTATAATTAACACTAAATAAACCCTGATAAAAATTTAGTAAACAATATTTCAATTTAAAGCCCCTGTTGATGACATTTTCTCTGCGTGTCATCGATACCAAACTCATAAAGCTTCAGCTAGCGAAACCTCGTCGTTTAAAAAAAGCGACGCTTTGCTTGATTAGGCATTAGAGATCCTGAAGAGGAGGAGCAGTTGGTCAGTGATGGTAAGCCGCGCGACTTGCTTGAAAAGAGAAGGCGGTTCGCCAAGGTAAAATTTACAGCCGCTTCGGGCAGTAAAACGCTCACAACCTCTAGGATAAAAATCTGTGGTATACTTTCGTTTGTTTTGATAGGACATTTAGCAGGAAACAGTTTTTTTCTAGTGGCAACGCAGTGGTCATCAAGATTCATTAGTGCGTCGAGATGTTAGCCTTTCATATTTTTTATTTAATCTGACACAAAAAAGATTATAAGAGATGTCGAAAGTACAGTTGCTGGCCGACATAGACGATATTGACATGGTATCAGGCTAGTAAATAAATTTCCGGAATAAATCTGGGCATAGTTGTATAAGAATATATTGTGACAAAGAAGATGGATTCACCTGCAGTATCAAAAATCCACAGCCCCGTTGGCAACATCTTTAAGGTTTAAAGGATTGCCTTAAACATAGATGATATATTAGTTAACCAACAAAAATGATGTAGATGCTGAAATAAGTAGAAGCATCCTACTATTTGGGGATTGGCTAATCAGCTGAAATACCAACTTTAAGGTCTACGTATTACGTATTTTGCTATAGTGAGTTTATTGCGGTGAAAGCAAAATAAACTAAAAATATAAATTTTTTAACAGCGGTCGTCCCTCGACAGGAAACCTCCGAGTGTATATAATTACAAGTATTCAAAGACGAAATTATTTAGTTATTTGCTTTTTCGAAATTCATGCGTATGAATGTGTATCCCCTCATCGTATTCCCAGCCGTCTACTAATAAAATATTGATTTTTAAACGGCAAGCAACAAACAGCATATTCCCCATTCTACTTTGACCATCAGTTTCACTGAAATTTTAATGAATACATTTTTGCAATTTCAGCGAATTACTGCTGGACTTAACGCAATCAAGGGTCACAGCCCGGCCTCAGTTGCCTGGCAAAAATCACCCAGCCATTCTGATGGTGTCGAGGTTGATGCAGCTCGCATCAAATTCACCGCCACCGTCTGCTGTGGAAAGTATGCTGCTGTGTGTGCGCGTCATTTTATTGCAACTTCATTGCACTTTGACAGTTGACATATTTTTAATCTATTTATGCAAGCAGCGAATAAGCCACGTTGCTTCAGCTACTGCTGTCAGCTTTCGCACATAATCTAACTAACTGAATGGCTGGCTGGGGCTTGGTACAACATGAGTTTTAGTAGGTTTGTATAGCTATTATTGTATGCATTTATGTAAGTGTGTGTTTCGCTCACGCATGCATGCTACATATGTGTGTGGGTGTGTGTATATATTACTTACTCCAACCTGGCGCCGGTACGATTAAACCGGATATCATCTCCTCGCTCATTACGGGCGGATCTGACGGGGGTGGTGGACAAACCAATGAATCAATCATGTCATCAGTGACGCGCATAATGCCAACTAGATCCGGTGGCTCAGTGCGTGATGAGCTGCAAAATTGGAAAATTTGTAAAAAATTAAAATAAGAATAAGAAGCAACGTTTAAAAGAACAATAAGTGTTTATTTAGTGCATACACACACATATTTATGTATTTATAATTTGTGCAAGCGTACTGAGCAGCGCACAGAGGGTCAGAAGGCATTCAAAAACGGCCAAAGGTCAACTTTTGAATTTTAATGTTTTATGCTAATAGCTAAAATATGCAGTATTTAAGGTAACTGTTAGTAAAATATTATAGCAATTGCCTCAATATTGCGCCCACAATTTCATTTCGATTAAAATATTTGTATTTGAAATTTACATACATGGCCGGTGTATAGTAAAATTTTTTTTCCAGAAAATAATAAATATTTTCCTTATGTCTTTTGTATCTTATTATGCAATGATATAAAAAAAAATAAAATTCTAATACAAAATAGCCTTTGCTTAAAATAAAACGACATTTTTAATGAGCCAGGCGTTAATTTTTAGGATCGTTGTCGTTTAGTAGTACTTCTGTGTATAATCATAAAAAAAAAATGAAATCTATTGTGTATTAAATGCAATTTAAGACGAGTTTGCTCAATTTTGCACATTTTGACATTTTTTTATTCTATTCATCTTCTTCGCTGGCGCTGTAACCTCGTGAGAGATTTTGGTTCGATCCTATATTTGTGTTTATCACTACCTATAGATAATTAATTCCACACTTTAATTTTATTTTCCACACTTTAATTTTATTTTTTATTTCAAAACTGAAATTTAAAATTGTTTTTGTTTTTTCTCTTTTCTGAGGGAAGCATTTAACCACATTAATTTAATGAAATTGAAAAAAAGTCCTTAAAAAATAAAAAGTAAAACAAAGAAAAACAAAAACAAATAACATACAACAAGAACACAAAACCAAATCTAAATTCATAATTGGCAAAAAAATAAAAAATATAAGAAACAAAAAAATGGAAAATACAAAATAAATAAAAATAGGCCCGAATTGGCAAAAGTAAAAATATAAAAAAAAAAAAAACAAAAGTAAACAAAACTACAAAAAAACGAAAGCTCGTAATTCGTAAAAAAATATCCAAACAAAAACAAAAAATGCGAAATATAAAAAATTAAAACAGTGAAGTCTACATTCGTAATTGGTAGAAAAACTATAAATATACAAAAACAAAAATAAAAAGATAAAAATACCAAAAAATGAAGGTTACATTCACAGTGTAGCCTCCTTCTGGTGGGCTTCGGAAACTTCATTTTATGTAGGCTGACTAGACCATTTTGAGTTTTTTATATCTAACTACAAATTCGCGATCAGTGAGCCCGAAATTCATTGAGTAACAAGTTTCAAGCCAATCCGAATACTTTACACAATAATGGCCGCCATACTGGATCTGCCATTTTGAATTTTTGAAATCAAACTTCAGATTCATAATCTCCGACCGCAAAAACTCACTGTAGCAAGTTGTAAGCCATTCCGATACGATTTCGAATATTGGCCACTTTTTATCGTTTGCTGGCCCATAGTGCAGCGCAAAAAACAGCATTTGAAGTTGCTTGCATGTTTTGTAACAGTAAAAATATATAAAACTGAAAGAGTTTTTATAAACATTATGGTTCGATGATTTGTATGTATTTGTTAGTTTTTAGCTGCCAGTTTTTCACAGGAGTATTATACATAGCTTTTTTTCCGCAATGTTGCCCTTTTTGCATTTTTCCTACTACCAGATGTAACATAATAGGAGAAAACAACACGGAATATATTAAAGCATAGTAAAAGTCGGAATTGAATGGGCTTTGATTTAAGAAGAGGGATTAAAAACAGATACACTCCAGATGACAAACGAACGGATAATTAAACACTTCATGGAATTTGCTGTAGTTACGGTGGTTCAAACAGACACGGCATGGAATTAAATTACCCCATTTCGACGGCCCCTGCGAAAAGTAGCACATTTCAGATTTTTTCGAGGAAGACTAGCACATTTCAGATTTTTGCGTAGAACACTAGCACATTTCAGATTTTTCTTGTGCCATGTTGAATAAAAAATTATTTTTATTTGTGATGTCATTGGTCAACCAAATAAGAAATAAAATTTATTTTTTGATTTGATTTGTATAGCGTATTAATTTGTTTCGTTTGTTTGATTTTTCAACTAAATAATAGTTTTTTATGCAACCCAAATACGATTTTCAAGTATTTTCCGACTTCCAGTTCTATGAAAAATGGTGCTTACCAAGTTAGTAATTAATTATTATATTTCGGGATTTTGGGACTATCTCGGGATTTTCGGGACTTTTGGAATTTTCGAGACTATATGCGTATCTTCGGGACTACTTCGGCATTTCCAGGACTACTTCTGGATTTTTGGGACTATGAAATTCGCATATAAATTAAAATACCAAATAATATGTTTTACAGTGTTGGAGTTTGTTAATCATTCATACCAAAATTTAAGGTTACTATTTCCAACTTTTAAATGAAAAAAAAAAAAAAACATTTGTTAAAAATATATACGCCTTTGGGAGTAATTCAATTGACGTAAAACATTTTTTTATTGAAAAAATAAACTTAGACATTTTAAGCGTTTAACGCCCATTTGGCCTTTGGTTAGAATTCTACTTAAAGAGGTTCGTTTTTTATGTTCCAATTCTGACATAGCTTTTGTACAGTTTGCGTTAATTTGTCAGCGATGCTGTTTTATATTAAACCACTTATTTTAAAAGTTGCGATTTCTGCCCTTTGGGTAGATTTTTTACCATCAAACACTTTGAGCAAAGAATATCAAGAAATATTTGCTGGTGTAAATTTATATAACTAGAATATTCATTACTTCATGGACAGTCTTTCTAAAAAAAACTGCTGTAATATCGTTGTAAACTATCCTTTTCCTCTTTGTTTTTAAGCGAGAACGTTGTTATGCATACTTTGGTGTACCGACTTTCAGCCGCGTATTTACGCTAGTGGTATTCGCGCTTCTGTGTATTCGCTGTATCCAGCGTAAGTGTAACTGATCGAGCGTGTGGTTGTTGTTGTATGTGTATTTGATGTGCCGCTAGCAACAACAAATTTCATGCAGTTACAATTACACAACATACAACGAATACACTGAAGAGCGAATTCCTCTATTATTATGATGGCTGTGCGGAGGACAAAAACCAAACAGAGCAGAAACCTGTGGATTAAATGAATAATAAGTGAATAAAAAGCACGAAAGTGAAACGTTACATTTCAAAAGCTGATCGATTATAGCTTTGGGAAGTGAGTTTTTGTTTGTAGAAAATTGTGTATTTGATAAAACTAACGAAACCGTATGGCGTAAAACGGCCAAAATTTAATTTCAAAAACCTAAAAAATACTTCAAATACTAGTCAGAGTTATAAGCGATCTAAGTGCCATATTTTATCTAAATCCGTGCAACTAATGACTTAAAAGTATTTTCAAGCTGATATCATCTTACATCTATTTCGTGTGATTTTTTTTGTGATAAATATTTCAATAAACTGATGAATTGGGTTCAATTTGACTTTTTAAACATGTGTCAACCAATTTAAATGTAGTTCAGAAAATTAAACACTTTTTTTGATTGATACCGATCTTTTAATAGTCAATTTAACTTGGCCAATAATTTTTATGTAAATACGTTGCAACCCTTTTGAAACCCCTCAAAAATATTCTAAATGGTCAGACTAAACATTTCTTAAACACTCTTTCGCTTGACACGCATTTTTTAATATTTCAATAACCTGCGTATTAGTTAACTAAGTTCGACTTTTCAAACAGGCGGCAGCCTTTCTAAGTATATATCAGAAATGAAGCTTTTTAAACCCATTTTTCTTGATAGCCATCTTTTAATTATTAGCCCACTTTGTTACATAACTTTAATTTCACTTTTTAAATACGTGGCAACTCTCTTTAAATATTCCGAATGTTTAAAGTATTTCTAAAGACTCTTTCGTTTGGACGCCCGTATTTTCATACTTCATATAACTTGTGTCTAACTTAATTAATCTAAAATTTTCAAACACCTCTTCAAAAGTATTTTTAAGCTAAAACCTTGTTAACTCACCTTCGTCTAACAATGCGATGCATATTTTAATTAACAGATACATTGAGTTCAACTTGTTTTTTTTTTTTAACATGTGGCAACCCCAGTAAATATAATTCAGAAATAAAGCCTTAGAAAACAGATTGTGATTAACATCCATCTTTAAAAAATTCATCTAACTTAAGAAATAATTTCAATGTGACTTTTTATACACGTGACAACCCGCTCTTCAAACACTTCAAATGTTCAAACTGAAGATTTTTTCACACCCTCTCGTTTGACACCCATATTTTAAAGTTTTATATAACTTTTGTAAATTGTTAAACTTTTAAAACAGGTGGCAACCCTCTTCAAAGTGTTTTCACAATACTATATTATAAAACCCTTTCGTCTGGCATACATATGGTAATGCATATTTATATTACCTAATTCCCTTAATTCAAATTGAATTTTATTTTTTAAACAGGTGGCAACCCTCCTATAGTTAGGTTCAGAAAAAATTTTTCAAAACCATTTCCATTGTCACGCATTTTGTAATAATTAATTAATTTTTTCAAGTAATTTGAATTAAATTTTTTAACATTTGGCAACTCTCTTCGAAAAAGTAAAGTATGGTTGCAACTCTTTAGCCTAAGGCCAATAATTTGAAACCAAATTTTTTTTAAGTCTATGGAACGGTGCGGAGCTGGCGGCATTTATTATTAAATAATAACAGCTGGCAGCCCTTTTCGAAAAAATTAAACCTTATTGCACATCTACGTTTTTGAAAATCAAACAAACAGTGCAGATCTGATGACCTGGACAAAAAATCCCTTCGCGTATAAATATTAGAAAAACTAAAAGAACTCATGCTTGTGACAACTCATACGTGGTAGCAGTTTGAAAGCAATTTTTTGAACGTGTAAATGCAGAGTATATAAGAAAACAAATGCTAATGCTCAATTCGGTTGTATTTTCAAAACATTTTTGCCTACCAAAAGCTTTATTAAACCAACCAAAGGCTACCAATTTTGGTCCGCTTGGATCAAAGCGGCAAAACTGCTTAGCAGTTATTTTCTTACACCAAAATAAGGAAAAAAATGAATTTAAAATGAAAGTTGTGCAACATATTGGTCGACGTGAACGTTTTTGTGCTTATTGGGTACGTTCAGAAGGCGCAACAGCTCAGTAACTGTTACGATTGCACCTTCTGAACGCCTTGTTTTGTACCTCTGATCAACTGAACAGTTGCGTGTAGATGATCGTAATATTTTTCTGATCATTTGAGACAACGTGTTGTGTGTTTTGAATTTGACAGCTAATGTATCAAGCCGTTCAGAATACGCCTTACGATCATTGATTTTTTTAGCAACGGTTGCGTTCAACTTCTGCACTTTCTGAACCTACCCATTGTTAAATGGAATGATCAATGGCCCTTATTATGAGCTGCATTCGATTTTCGATCTTCGCTGGCTATCGAAGATCGAAGATCGAAAGTGAAATTCGTATTATGAGCTATGCAAGCGTGTCGAAATTTTCGTTGAGTATCGAATTTTCTGTCGAACAGAATTTTACTTTCGATGGTGTAGCGAAGTGTTAGAAAATTGTTAAAAATGTATGATTTTGTATATGTTTTCTTACATTTTGGCGGCTAGACACTAATTTTAAACAATTTTTATTAATTTCATGCAGTTCTAACATCGTGAATACTAAACACAAGCTCGAAAGGCTGGTTTTACTTGTGAAAGAAAATCCCAATACTCTGTTGGCGCGATCTCTGAGAACAAAATCGTAGCGCTGTTGATAGTTTTAAAATATTTTAAATAGATTTGGCTCACAAACNCCAGCAACTATTCCAGCTTTGGAAGACAACATTTCCGAAGAAATTCGGGCTATTCCGGCCGAAATGCTCGAAAAAGTTGCCCAAAATTGGACTTTCCGAATGGACCACCTAAGACGCAGCCGCGGTCAACATTTAAATGAAATTATCTTCAAAAAGTAAATGTCATGGACCAATCTAACGTTTCAAATAAAGAACCGATGAGATTTTGCAAATTTTATGCGTTTTTTTTAAAAAAAAAGGTATCAAGCTCTTAAAA
This sequence comes from Rhagoletis zephyria, assembly GCF_001687245.7. Classification (NCBI taxonomy): domain Eukaryota; kingdom Metazoa; phylum Arthropoda; class Insecta; order Diptera; family Tephritidae; genus Rhagoletis; species Rhagoletis zephyria. The sequence continues at coordinate 329,867 of NW_016157217.1, read as the reverse complement.
AATCACCCGTTACATATGTTCAGAGCTACTTTGTTGATGGGCCGAGCAATTACAACAGCACATAACTAAATATATTTTTTTCGCGATATCTAGAATTCATTTATGTCATTTAACGTGAAAATAAATACATACATATGTATATATATGCAGCTATTAAGCATCACGTGCTTGTTATACAACTTTTCGCCAATTCATCAATCAAGTTAAATTCGGAATAAATTTCTAACGAATTCATGAAATCGTCATGACAAATATCTACTAGTGCATACATACATAAATGCATACATGTCACCCACAGTTGCAGAAACAAAAAAAAAATCAAAATTCTGTGTGCTGCTAGTCTGGTTGCCAAAACATGCATTGCATTCACTTGTGGGAATAATTATGACAGCAATGACATTTGCTTACGAAATGGTAATACTGCCGAATACAGTTATGTGATTAGTGGCTCTGTTGAATGTTAACACTATATTTTCATTTTTGTTTTCTGTACAAAAAACGTTTCCATTTATACATATAATATATCCACCCTGCAGCAAAAGCTGAATGCATATTTTATTAAAGTGTCTCTTTTCTGAACACGTGCTTTATTCAATCAAGGTGTTTCTGATTAATGGGAGTTTTCGAGTTAATGCCTTTTGAAGAATATATTATAGTAACTACACTGAGAAAAAAAAACAAATTAACCATAATGTCTTTATTTCAAACAAAAACACATATGATTTTGCGCCAAACAGGCTTCTGTTGCTTTCAACAGATTTATTTTCGGATATTTTTTCGCTTGAACAGTATTTGGTCGTGCACTTCACAGATGCTTTCTCATAATTAAGAAAAACCGAAAATAAAAATTTTTAATTAAAAGTTCCGCCTATTGAGATTTGAACCTGGTCAGTCTTGGCTGCAACCAACTGTAGCAAGCATCTCTGCGCACTCAGCTACAGGCACAACATATAAGGCTATCTGCACACTTGTTGTCCAATCGTGATTGCGTTATCGTCTCCCCCTGAAATTTTGAGCGGATAACATGCATTTCAATGGATTTCTGCACATTTGTCGTTATCGGTTAGTTATCGGCAAATCGTAGAAGATGCAGAAACGTATAAATAAAACACTGTCGTTTGCTATTCCTTACGTTTACATTTTATGCGGAAAATTGAATAAAAAAGTTAACATTTGCATTAAAATTACATAAACATAAGTATTTCTTGCGCTAAATCTGTGGAAATTATTAAAAGATGGATAATTGCCGTAAAATTTAATAAGTGTGAGAGTTTTAACTACGTATCGAATATGACGAAATTGTAAAAAAACTCTGCGTGCGTGCAAAAACGCGTTTTAGAAAAAGAAAGAAAGAGAGATCAATGAAAAATTATGATTAGAACTATTGCAACACAGTCAATATTTTTAAAATTGCAGGTTTTTTGTAAAAATTTCGCGAAAATATCAATCAAAAACACAGAAAATACCTGCTCTAAGCGAATTTTTAGACGCCAAATGAATTGAAATAACACGACCAGTGGCGGATTTACCGTAAGTTATCAAGTGAAAAAAAATTTGATGGTGGCTTTCTTTAAAAGCTGAAAACCTTTATTCAAAGTAAATACCCATTTTTCATCTTAAATTGTAAGTAAAGTATAGTAAATAACTTAAATTTGAATATCACTATTTACTGCTAATCGTTCCAAAACTGGTACTTTTACTTCAAAATAGTTTTGTTATCGGAAAAAAGGCGGCAAATTCTGAATTACCTAGGGGTGACAAATATTCAAATCCGCCACTGATCACGACCGAGTGTGCGAAAGTGTAGTCGTCATGTCATCGTTGCATCATGATTGTGACGACGAAGCAACTATGGTTGGACGACCAATGTTCAGAAAGCCTAAGTGTGCTTTCATATGTTCGCTTTGAAGCATCAATCGAAATTGCGCTACTGGTACATTTGTACAAATTTGTTTTTGCTATTTACAGAGTGGCGTTGTTTGGCAATTTTTTATTGGGATGAATTCATACTCCGTAAAAATTTCTAGACAACACCATTCTGTGATCGGCCGAACAAACTTTTCACAAGCAACAGAGTGGCGTTTTTTGAAATTTTATTATTGGGCTGAACTAATTCTTGATTAAAATTTCTAGACAACACCACTATGTGATCGATCAAACAAATTTATGTTTAAGTTTGTTTAAAAAATACTTTTCTGTTCAAAAATATCGAATCGCTATCATGAAAAAACCAAAAATGACGCATGGAAAACTTTGAGCGCTTTGAGCGACCTCTAAATATTCGTGATATAAAAAAAAAAAAAAAAAATAGGGGCATATTTTTTCGGTGTAGAATCCTAGGGGGTGAGAGCATACAAATTCCTACTTTACTTTTTCCACATGCATTTTTGGACCTCCCTAATGCATATGCATATGTATGAACGTAAGTCCCCACTAAGCCGAATAACCAAGGTTATCTCTAACGCCGGCATTAGGCCTCAGTGTGCCTTTTGTCATACATCGGATTTTATGTAAGTTCGCAGAGCCGTTAAGTGAATGTCACTGTGTGCTGGTTACTGAATAACAGATGCATAATGAATACTGGCGAGTTGGCAAAACATGCAAAAGCAATGTATGTATGTGAAACTAACACATTTACACCAAAAGTTGAACAGCACCGGCAGCATAGGTGGGCGAGCAAACACAAAGTGGCGAACTCATTTGGCGAAAAACATACATGTAACGCAGCACAGTGGGGTTAGAGCATAAAATTTTCGCGAAGTAGATAAGAGCCTCATACGCTTAGCTTCAGAAGTCGGAAGAGAGGACTACCATCTGACAAGCATGTCTCCATATGTGGAATGTGGGAAATTGACGGGATCTTCGTCATGATTTGTCCATAAAACGAATTCTAAAGAAACTGCAGAGATGATGAAGGGGTAGAATTCATTTATCCCTTCCCAATTCGCTCTCAACTTCTTCAAAACAACTGGGAACAACTTTAATGTCTCTTCTTCTTCTTATTTGGCGCTGTAACCGCCTAAGCGATTTTGGCCGAGTCCAAAACAGCACGCCAGTCATTTCTCTTCTGTGCTAACTGACGCCAATTGAAAATGCCAAGTGAAGCCAAGTCCTTCTCCACCTGGTCTTTCCAACGCAGAGGAGGCCTTCCTCTTCCTCTGTT